>NW_010163254.1:0-15938 GCF_000695765.1 Mesitornis unicolor | reverse complement strand
GACGCATAGGAACTTCTTTTCTCCCTAAGGCTTCCCATGTATATTATTTTCTTCATCTATTTCCTCCTAAACTCAATATTTAATAAAGATACCTGTTTTTAACAACTTTTTTCCCCAAACAGTTGCCAAAGCCCAGTGTTAGAAATGTTAATGTCTTGATGCGTGACCTCAAAAAAAAAAAAACAAAAAAGGAAGAAAAAAGAGAACCCTTTAAATCTACCTTTGTCCTTAACTTGACTGAATAAATTCGATACATGCTGCACATAAAGTGGCTCCAACAGAGTGTCAAACCTGAGATAAACTTCAGTATGTGAATTTTATGCACATTTAAAACCGCCACAATTTCATACATATATCATAGTTCTTTAATCTTTAATAAATATTAGAGGTGATGTTAACTAGACAATTCTGGTAAATGGTAAAATGGGAATATAGCAAGATTGGGGATTACTGAGGGACAAATGATCCACCATCCTGACTTCCGGGAAATCAAAACTTTAAGCCTTCCTTAAAGTATTCCTCCTTAACACACACTAAGTCAGTCTTGAGGACAGACTATAGGAGAAAAGGTAGTGGTTTTAAACTAAAGGAGTGTAGATTTTAAAATAAGGGTGTTGAAACACTGGAACAGATTCTCCAGAGAAGTGGTAGATGTCCCATCCCTGGAAACATTCAAGGCCAGGTTGTATGGAGTTCTGAGGAATCTGATCTAGTTGAAGATGTCCCTGTTCACTGCTGAGGCATTGGATTAGATGACCTTTAAAGGTCCCTTTCAATCCAAATCATTCTGTGATTCTATAGGCACAGACAGAGGTCTCCCATAAAATGGACACTAAATATGAAGAACAGGATCTTCAGTATTAGCTCCTCTATTCATGCTTGAGGACTATCAAAGTAACTTTTTCATTAGACATGCATCAAAAGGAGGATTTCAGTGACCTTCTGTGTACAGCAGTGACTTCCAGCTCAAAGGAGAAAGTGGTACAATAGTCACATTCTCTCTCTCCCCAGCCCCTGCTCCTTTCTGGGTCTCATCCCTATCTCTTCCTTTTTTTCCCTAGATGACCTGTACTCAATAAGAATTTTTTTTACCATGAGATCAATCAAACATTGGAATAATCTCCTAGGGGAAGTGGTGAATTCCCCTACAATGGTCAGTTTTAAGAGTCAGCTTGACAGGGTGCTGACTCAACTCATTTAAACTATACTTTTACCTTGAGAGGTTGGACTAGATGATCCTTGTCGTTCCTTCCAACCTGGTATTCTATGATTCTGTGATTCAAAAACCTCCTCATGGACAGTAACATCAAACTTTCTGATGGTGCCTACCTTTTCTCATCAGCATCTCAACTTTCTCCCACCTTCCTTCAGAATTCCCCATATACTCATGAAGCTAGTCCCAGCTCTACCACAGGCTGCCCAATATCCCAGACTCCATCTCCTACTGTTGAGTGCCTGCTCCCCTCAGTGCTGTGAACAAAACCATGCCCCTTCTGCCTTTTTTCCTCCACTGCAGTGTTCCTGTACAATATATCCTTTGTATAGTCCTGAATTATGCCTGTCCTTTTTGGTTACTGTTTTGATAGTTAATCCTACTGCAGTAACATAAAGCAAGTCAGGAGTTGTGTGTGTTCACATCGAGCAAAGAAATCACAAGGAATTACAAGCAACTTTGGCTGACTCACGTTACTGTCTTTCTTATGAGCCAGAAATCCTGTACTGCTCTTTAGCCACTGACAAATATTTCGGAGGCTAGATACCATTCCTACTTATCAGGCAGATCTGGTTAGAGGATTATGGAGCACATGGGAGATTCAGATCTTCCTGAGATCCAGAATTTTTTTTTTTTTTGTATGGGAACATTCTGGCATTTTCACCAAAAAAAAAGCTACTTCACCAATAAAAATAAATGAACGCTTAGTAGCATTATAATTCTCAATAAATTCTAATGTACAGAGTCCCATTATTCTGTCCCTAAATGTCTTCAAGAATAGTAGTTTGAAATTCTTACATGTGCTTTTTATAATGCATGCTCACAGTTTGCATGAAAAAATAGTTATTGCTAGGTGAGTATTTGTATGCAGCTGCAATGAAGACATTTCAGATTTAAAAGAAATGCTCTGCTTTTTTAGAGTCAGAATATTAGGCATGAGTTTTGCTCCCTGATTGGACTAACAAACTTGTATTCATCTTTGAATATCATTTTCATCAACTGAAATCTGAAGTGTCTTTACTTAAAATTTTCATCATTTACTTTTCAGGCATATTCAAGTTTAAGATTTAGTCTTTGTGATTATTCAAGCTAACAAATTCAATTGCTCAGACATCTTTAAAAACACAGCTGGAAAAACAACTTGAGAATCTCGCCCATCCTTTCCCCCTGGAAAAAAAGAAAAATAGCAGACAGTAGTTTGCACTCTGTTCAGGGCTAATACATGAATCCTGTTCTGACAGGTACTACTTACAGAGCCAGTTTGTTTTCTCACACTTGCAAACTACAGAAATTGAAAATGTGCCTATTTCCCATCCTTCAGTTACCGCTGAATTTATGTGGTTTTAGTGTTTTTCAGAAAGAGAGTGTTCCTGCTTCTTTCCTTGCTTCTGTAAAACGAGTATCCTCATTTAACCAGTATACTTTCTTCCTTACATAAGCTTTAAAATTCTGTTACTTTCTGTCATCTGACACAAGGGACAGTCATTTACACTGCTATTCACTAACACGTCGTTTAACTAAGGTCATTTCACCTTTGGCATTTTCTTATTTTCTTCATTTTACCACTTATTTGCATATTCTTCCATCCTCCTTCACAGCTGCCTCACTTAAAACCTAAAGTCTCTGGCACTTCTGACCATTTTTCCTTCTTTAATTTCAGCTTTTTAGTCAAGCACTAATCCAGCTAGCCTATATTTTGTACACCTGAGCAGAAGTTAGCTTGTATGTGATAAAAGAGCATCTTGGGGGCATACTCCTCTTACCTTAGTAACAGCGTTCTAAAATCACCACTTAAATTTCTAGGATCCTTGCTTCAAATCAAATATAGAATTGCCAGGATTTTTTTCATTCTCCATGTGTCTCTAGCAATATGTTGGGTGACTCACATCTTACCTGCCTTACCTCCTACTGTATCAGCAGAGTCAGTGGAGGGAACAGAGACAATTAGATGCACATCCAGCTGGACTTTATTAAGATGTCTGCCTTAGGATGAGACGAACTGTACTGTAGACATTGGGATTACATTGTAGCAGCAGTAGTGTGGCCAGCAGGGCCAGGGAAGGGATCATTTTGGGCCCTTCACTATAAGAAGGACATTGAGGTGCTGAAGTGTGTCTAGAGAAGGGAAACAAAAATGATGAGGGGTTTGGAGCTCAAGAATTATGAAGAGCTGCTGAGAGAACTGGGGTTGTTTAGTCTAGAAAAAAGGAGGGTGAGGGGAGACCTTAATCGCTTTTTACAGATACGTAAAGAGGGAGTGTAGTGAGGTGAAGGTCAGTCTCTTCTCCCAAGTAACAAGGGGTACGACAATAGGGAACAGCTTCAAGTTGCACCAGGAGTTTTAGAATGGTTATTAGGAAAAATTATATTCACAGTAAGGGTTGTCAAACACTGGAAAAGGATGCCCAGGGAAGTGGTGGAGTCACCATCCTTGGAAATATTTAAAAGATGTGTAGATACGGTGCTTAGAGACACGGTATTCTGGTGGACTTGGCAGTGCTAGGTTAAGAGTTGGACTTAATGATCCTAAGTGTCTTTTCCAACCTTAATTATTCTATGATTCTATGATTATTTGGTTTAGTCTTATGCCTGCTGTTGAGTAGGTATAAAAAATTAAATAGTTCTTTTAATGGTACAGGAACTGGAATGAGCACTGTGTGGCTAAGACAATGAACTTCTAGACATAAGATTCTAACTGGGTTAATCGTCATAAAAATAACTTTAGACAAATGCATCTAAAATAGTAAAGATTCAGTATTCTAGGTACAGCTTCCACACAGAAGATAGACTACAGTTGGAGATCATAGCATTTACATTTAACATCAGGTTTTTATGTAGTTTTCTTTTCTTTCCTTAATTTAAGGGTTCCTAAGTTTTTAGATGTCTTTACTTACAGTAACCTCTTTTTTTCTGGCCTTAACTTGTTCCTCCCCCTCTGATGTCACAGCTCTTAGGTCTGAATAAACTCTAGCTCTGCATTTCCAGCAACAATTTATAGTTCTCATAACATCAAAAAAAAAATTCCACCATCCTGAAAAATTGTGTAGTAATGAAAACAACCTCAGATTGTCTGAAGTTAGAGCTGAAGAATAAAATCAATTTATCATTGTTAATACAATTAGTAGTCATCTCCTGATCCCTAGTGTCTCTTTTTAACTGCATTGCACTTTGACTCTGATAACTATGGTGAGCAACAAGCACTATGAACCTATTAAGAGCAGATTTTCGAAGGTGCAGGGCTTATTTTGAAGATGAAACAGGGTATATTGAAAATATGAATGCTTTCATCTGCCAAAGTATTTTGTAGCAGTACTACCTAGGAACTGCAGTCAAGGATCAGAGATCCTATGTATTCAGCTCTGTATAAAACCTATAATGAACAGCTACTATCTGTTTCAAATCCACCAGAAAAGGGCAACAAGGATCTACAGAGGCAGAGAGAAAAGGGTGACTGGAGAACAAAAAAACAGTGGGTTGATACTCATTAGCATACTTGCATTTTAAAGTCATCCTATAAAAGGTCACAGCTACAATACCTCAGTATAAAAACCAAGAAACATCCTCTAAAAATTAGTCTTTCCATTTCAGCTTATGACCTGAGCACAATAACTGCTATGACCTCATTAAAAGCAAAACTACCTGTCTGTAGACAGTGATCATATAAACACCAAGTTAATGGTTGCTTTTATGGCATGTTTTCATAGGACAGCACTTAACTAGAGTTCTGGATAACACACTCATTTCATAGTAATCAGCGCTGAGATAATTATAAGGTTTAGTTGCTACTGGTATGAACAAGCTTTATATGATTTTGTATTTCTACAATGTGTAGGCAAAATGATGTATTCATAATCTAAACAAACCAAAAGGACGGAAAAACATCTTCCAGACCTACTGTTGTGACATATCTTAGAGAAGGAGGATCTGGATAAATTTCAAAATGCTGTTGTCACCATTCCTGCAGAATGCCTCCCGCCCGTGCAAAACACTCACTAATTACAATTAAATCACAATATGTGGTAAAGTGTATGGGTTATCGAAGTGAATGCAGAAAAGTAAATCTTGAATAACCTATATTACCTTGATGCCTTGATACCTCGACCAAAAGTGTTTATATGAATTAAATGACAGCATGATTGCAAGAGCTTCAATTCTGATAGTTAGACAGCATTCATTCCTCATCAATGCCACAACTACGGTATTGTAACTACTCCACCATCATAGCTTGGATAGCACATAATTCCTCTTTCAGCAATAACGTGAATCTAAGGTTGAGCTCAATTTTGAATTATTAGTAAATATTTACGTAAATATTTTAATAGAATGATGTTCCTAATATATACTCTAAAAGTTTTCATTTATTGCTCCCTTTCCAAACTTAACAAAAGTCTTGGAAAAAAAAAAGACTATATTGGAGCTTCAGGTGAAACTCTGGCCTCTCCAACTCAAATGTATGGTTCCAATGAGATCTTCACCATAAAAGTAAAGTGTAGAGCAAGAAATGTAGGAATTATCTCATTTGAATAATATAAATGCTTTGAGTCTAATTCTATTTCTTACTGCAGATTGAATGTAAATAAGCTCCACCAGCACCCTGACATCACCAGGAATATGTCTGTCATACATGGGATTTTCTTTAAGGAGATCTAGGATTGAACCAAAATCATTTGTGGTTGTGTTGGTATTGTTGCATCTGAACTCCTTTCTGCTGAGAGTTAGAGATTATTATATTAGTTAGTTCAGTATCACATTTTCTTGGTATTTCATTTCCAGGGTCTGAGCTAGAACTACAGACTTATAGAAACATTTTAGAATGCTCAGAGCTATCTATCTTAAAGACCTTTAGAAATGGTGGTGTTGCCCTATGTAAGTATATCCAACAACATCTCTGTATGACTAGTATAGTAATCTCACTCGGGAATCACTTGTACTATAGTGATTTTTATATAGGGATCTGTTTAACTGTGTTGCAATCAGGAGAGGGTAGTGATAGAAATTTCTCCTTTACTCACTTTGTTCATCAACTTCAGCAATTCAATGGAGGAAAGCTGATGTAGATCAGAAGAGAAGCAGAACCTAAGAGAAAGAAATTATTATTGTTATTAGGTGAAAATAAAGCTATTTAGAAATTCCTAAAGGTGTTGACACACAGTCATAGTTTTAAATGGAAGGCTGTCAAGCAAAAGAACAACCATAAGCTTGGTTTCTATGTAAACAGTAATTACTTGAATAAAGGATTTTCGTAAAGCAATAACTCTGTTTTTTTCACGGCTCTTTTCTGCAGAAAGAAAATATAAATACCTTTTGGAGAAATATTTTTCTTATCAAGATTTAAGACAAGCAACTG
Organism: Mesitornis unicolor; assembly: GCF_000695765.1. Taxonomy (NCBI): domain Eukaryota; kingdom Metazoa; phylum Chordata; class Aves; order Mesitornithiformes; family Mesitornithidae; genus Mesitornis; species Mesitornis unicolor. The sequence continues at coordinate 9,378 of NW_010163254.1, read as the reverse complement.
CATCTTTTGATGTGATGCTACCCACACAATGAACAAAGAGATTCTTCACCTGATAACACCCTTCCAAATTGTCTTTTCCTTCTCATTACTAAAATGTATTTTTCGGCTGCTGCTTCAGAGCACTAGGGGTCTCCTCCATGTACCTAAATATTATAACAAGTATTTGAAAATGGTGAAACCTAATGGTGAAATCCCAAGTAACACTGGTACTTGAAGTACAGTCAAGCAACTTTGGAAATCCAGCTGAAATCCATAGATTTCAATTAATTTGACTGTTTCCTGTAATTTCTTGTAATTTCTAGTAGAATTTTCCTGTAAAATAAGAGCAACATGTGTTACCTTTACTCTTATTCAAGATAGACAGAAAGTAGACACCAATGCTAGTCATAGGGTAATCCAAGAATTTGTGGAACCTGCAGAATTCCTTGGGGAAAAAAAAGAAATATTTAAATTTATAGATATAGTTGTATATATATGCATATGTGTATATGCAGATATATGCAAATAAGTAAATATGCAGAATTTAGACTATATATGTATTCATATCTACATTCATATAAATACACAGATTTTATATTGTATACTTCAAAATCTAAAGGTCTATTTCCTTGCAGAGCTACATATTAAAATGCAAATTGAACTACACCTTACTTTATGTAGTTCTTCATTTTGTGCAGTTCCAAGCAGTTACTGATCAGGCAACAAACGCAGCAGATCATTGTTGGACACTTTAGTGCTAAATGATTCCTGACCTGCTTACTATATGATCCAGCTAACAATAATAATTAAGAAGTTTTTTTTTACATCCTTTGTGAACTTATTTAAAGGGAGGAAAAAATTCATCATTTATTAACAAGTGTCCTCAAAGTCAAGGTAAGAAGCAGTGCTTTTAACTAGACTATTTAGAGTTTGAGCATCTAACCTAACTTAGTTTTCTAAACTCTTTTCGGAGAAAGACCTCTCTTCTTTCTGAATTTGTAACCACTACCCAGATGGGTAAATTCCTCACTCCAAGGCCAGATGTTGTAACGAGCCTGGGATTTACACAGTGTAGAGTTAGCTGACAGACTTGCAACATACCTCTGACCTGGGTCTCCACTGCAGCTCTAAATCCTCCATCCCAAAACATGTATGTGCCTGAAAGACAAGAAGGCCTATTTCTTAGTTTGCCAGAGTGATGCTTTTACAGCTTGCTGCTCAGGCTTGTGTTTCGTGTCTTGGAGAGTGTCCTGACTTGGCACAGATGTGCATGAGCTGCTGGACAAGGGTTGAGGGACCAGTTGAGTGCATTCTGGGAATACAGCATTAAATACTGTGTACAATCAGGTAGTAAATGAGGGATCTGCTTTGTCTGCCATCATGGTTGTACCTGTAGTCGTATGCTATTGCAAGATGGGACCAGTCATGCTCCAGGAGCCCTTGTCCAGCACTTCTGAACACAGAGAAAATGCATACAGTCATTTTAAAGAAAGTTTATTTGCAACAGCTAAAGTTCAGTGAGCTGAATCCCACCTGGTGTATTCACATGCATAACAGCTGTTATGAAAATCCCTCTCCAGTCAAATCTACCTGTTTGTGTATCTCAGACATAATCAGTTCAGGTAGCAGCTGAGGAAGCAGTTCAGACTCCCAATCATTAACCTCCCAACAGTACAGCCAGGAGTGGTGATGCTGCAGAAAGCGATTACTGCGATGCTTGCCTTTCTGCTGCAAGTAGCCCCATGACTACTTCTCACATCTGTAACTCGCACAAACCAAGTATGGCTCATTTCAACAGTGATTAGTGATAAATAAGGATATGTGAAATGTTATTCTTATCCCCTGTGGTCTGTTAGTTTTACTCATTTTTCTGAGGCTCCAACCCATGGAATCAGTGGTTTGGGTACCAGTCCATTTTGTGATCTGCAACACAATATGTCCCATTAGGGAAGCAACAGGCTGGAACAAAGAAACTATTGGAGCATCTCACTGTTTCCCATTCGACATGCTGTTTGCTTTGCCCATTGTTAATCAGAAGAAAACCTTGCTGTCTCAAAGATGAACAGCCCATGGTAATAAAGCAAATCCTCAAACTCTTAGCAACAAAGGCAAAAGGAAGAAAGAACCCAAATATTTACGGTCATCTTCTGGGGTTTTATTTATTCTTCTATTTATTTATTAATGACAGATTTTTTTACAGTAGTTTAAAATTTTAGAATGAGGCAGTAATCACATTTTAATTAAATTATTTAAAGTGTGTAATTTGTCACATCTAAAATTAATTTTAATTAGTAAATTGCTTTGGTGTCATATTTTAATTTCATTTTGAGTACTATATTTCTTAAAAATTACTGAATTGATTAATATTAAAATGTAAGAATTCAAATCAAGCAATTATTTAAGCAGTTAACTGCTTAATGTGAACTCAGAAATAAGAGAAATGAATGTCAAGTAAACAGCATTAGAGTTTGACCCTGAATTCTTGTCACAGTCAATATTTAAGCTGGGTTCAGTGAAACCATTCCTGGAAATTAATACAAATTTGAGTGTTCAAGGGATGAGTGCCGTCTACTCTAACTTCTTACTTATTTCTGTGCTCTCCCATGAAGTGTTTGAGAGAACATACAAATAGGTAGAAATATTTGGGATCAATGGAAGAATTCTAGCTTTCCCGATAAGAGTGTTCAAAAAGGCATGAGAAATCTGCATTTGTTTTAAATGTATCATTGTTCAAATGGAAGGGATTATGTTTGCAGACATTTGGTAACAGTTTCTGAGTTATTGTAAGGGAAGATATTCCAATATTCATAGATTGTAAAGATAAAAAATGGCTTCACCTGATCCAATTATCTGTATAGTTAAAGCCAGATGATACAACCCACATACTCTTGTTTTAAGCCAAGTAACTGATATTTCACGTTGTAAAGAAGAAATAAACATATGCAGACTTGAAACATCAAGATGCTCATCTGAAAGAGTTACATTCAGAGTAAATAAGGAAAGAACCAGATTTCCAAATCTAACATGCCCAACAACTAACTCATGCTAATATGCTAAAGTTCTCTTCTCAGAAGTTGAGCAAATTGGATGTACAATGAAAGTGGCCTTAAGCAACTACCTAGGGGAAGAAATTGATTGCATAATTTTAACTAAAAGTCAAACAAATTAGTGTTGGCATCCTTAGGGACACTTAATGATCACATGAGGGTTGGGGTTACTTATTAGTACAAAAGAAGTTTTAGTGCATTTTCATGCTTTCACTGCTTTTTCATTTTATGCATAACATTTGTTTTAACTCTATTAAGCTTCACATACCAGCATTAATCAGCTTCCACTTAACTAGTAATTAAGACACAGAGCAGTATAACACAATCTAAAAAGTCAGAGGGCTCTCCAATTCTCACCTCGCTTCATTTTTTATAGCTGAAAACATCCCTGACTCACTCGGAGGCAAGATGAACACAGCACAGGTGTGAACCAGGCTGTGCAGTTGGCGATAACTGATAGCTTCCCTCAGTCAGGTCTTTCACCTGTGGTCACTGATGCTGAGTTTATTCAAAAGGAAATATTCATAGCAAAAATAAAAGTAAGGTTGTTGAGATAAACTACAGGTTCTTGGAGTTCCTCTGTGACTAGACCAACCTGGCTCCTGAAGGCAGTCTCCTTTCATGCTGTTCTTTATCACGGATGTTCCTCCTATTTCAATTCAATTTCCAGCAACTCTGCAGATGATACTAGTCTGGAAGGAAAACGAGCAGATAGAATCAAGCTGTGGAGTGATCTGGTGGCAACTGGGGCTGCAGGCAACGTCTGGGAGATTGAAAGTCAATAAACATCTGTCCAAATACTCATGAGGAATTTGGTGATATATGAACATCTGAGCATCTGGGGTACTATGGGGTAAGTTGGTAAAATGCACAGAATCAGGGAACTAATTGGTTGCTATTGCTACCTTAAAGAAATTTATTGTTAATGGTATCACTGCTTCCAACCTCCTAGCTGCAACGCTTTACCTAGGGTAGGAAAAAAAAGCAGCAACAAAAAAAAAGCCCTGGTGCCTTGGAATTGTCTTTCCGGGTTTGATGATTCTGTTATCTTGGGAAATGTGTTGCCAGTCTAATTTTCTGTTTGTCAGATTTTTTCATTCCAACTTAGCTCTTCCTACCTTCTGACAACATGCTGCTGTTATTTTGACTTTCCTACAACCCTGTCTTTCTGTGTAAAAGTAGTTTCTAGACAAATTCATGTTTTCCTGCATCCTAAATTCTCTGCCAGAATCTGAGATTTACAGTTATCTGACAGGGAATTGGCTCATTCTCTGTGAGGCATGCAACGAATGTGGAGCTCTTTGTTCACACGTGAGAAAGAAAACAAGATTTTTCACTTCTGTATTGGACCAAGACAGAAAAAAAACTTATTTTGTCCTGCTTCCAGAACATTTTAATGAGTTTTAGTAAATATTTTAAGTTTTGGCTTTCTTTGTAGAAAGTGTATATATGCAAACACATGTATTTACTTAGGTATATATTTATATCAGGTTTATATAATTGGATAAATATGTATCCTATTGTATTCCTGGTTGAGAGTTGCCTTAAAGAAAATCTTTAATACTATATGAGTTAATCGTTTAGAAGTGGTCAGACAGTGTTTATAACCTGTGCAATTACACTGTGAGGGTGACAGAGCACTGAACAGGCTGCCCAAAGAGGTTGTGGAGTCTCCTTCTCTGGAGACATTCAAAACCCGCCTGGACGCGTTCCTGTGTGACCTGGTCTGGGTGATCCTGCTCTGGCAGGGGTTGGACTGGATGATCTTTCGAGGTTCCTTCCAAATCCTAATATTCTGTGATACTCAAAATGACCCTATCTTTGCATGATGAGGCTGCAGAATAGGAATATGACTGCAGATGGGGTCATGAGCTTAGAGAAAGGCAAATTGTGACATATAAAACTCCAGACTCTCCTTAACTAACACTTAGTCCAAGAGAGCAAGTTTGCTACTCCATGTGAGTCACTAAGGAGAAAAACTAAACAGTGAGGTTAATGCACCTTTCCAGAGTTAAGTGATATCTGTCTTTTTTACCTTTCTTAATTGAAAATGTTAGGCAATGAGGAGGAAAAAAGCATTAAGAACCTGTATATGGGTCTTAAGTGGCTCCATTTTGTGTAATTCCCTACTTTGATGTACTACTCCCTTGTATGACCTGAGAGAGGTGAGTCACAAGATTCACATTTTTAGAGAATTATTTTTTAGGCACTTATCTAGGACTTCAAATCTCCTGAGCTTGAAAAAGTTTGTGTTTAGTGTTACGTAAGTAATTCGTTCTAGGTGGGTTTATTACCTTTCTCTGGATACAATTAGTTGGAGCTGTATAAATATTTAAGACTATCTATATAGAGAGATAAATACTCTATACAGATTACTTACGCAGAGTGATCCTTTCACCTAAAAGGAATCTGGAGTGGAGTTTAGGCCTATGAATCAAAAGAGTATGTCAGTGAACGTCCTCTGAATTTCTATTTAGAGGCCACATTATGAAATTATTAAGCCACTCAGCTGGAGTCTAGTGTTCTGATCCACGTGCTTAGGATAATTTATGGGTTTTGCTTGGAAGTAATTTCCCCAAAGTAATCATTAGATCAGAGATCATAAACACTTCCTGCCCTTTGTAGAGTAGATGAATGACCTCCAGGCTAGCCCATAAGGCTAGGTTGGTTCAGCATATACCCTCAGCAGCAGACTTGGTTTCCTGTTGGTCAGCAAAGTTCAAGCTTCCCTCTATCAGGCAATATCTCCTACTAACTGACTGCAGAGCCCTGTATAGTACACGTCTAAATATTTACGTGTAATGTGGCCATATATAAACATCTGAGCATCTGTGATACTGTGGGGAAAGTCTGTAAAATGTAGAAGGATGCAATTAATGACTCGATATTGCTGCAAATCTTAAGTTATGGAAGCATGGAGTTATTGGCATCATGCCTTCCAACATCCTAGCTGCTATACTTCACCTGGGATCCAAAATAAAGATGCCTCGGAGTTTCCTTTCCAGGTCTAATGAACCCATCACACGTGTAAGAAGCCTAGCTACCTAAGTGACATCCAGAATAATCACCCTGCTACGGGCACATGTAGTCCTTTGGTATAAAACACCTATGATGAACATCAAAGGTGGGAATCCCGATTTTACCCCATTGCTTCTCTTTACTTTAAAAAACATAACAAGTAGAGAAGACAGAACTATGTTTTCTTAAACAGCTGAGTTGGATCTACTGTATTTCAAAAAAGTTTCTTTTCAGTTGTTTCTTATGTGTTTTATTTTGTTGCTTTTGCTATGCCATTTCTTTTTGGTTGTTTTTTTTTTAAAATTTATTTTTTCCCTGAAGTAAAATTACTACTAATACCACACTGGTAGCAAAAATTATATGCAATCAAGCACAAGATGGTTTAAAAAATAGATTTATGCTAAAATCACATCTTTTAAAATAAGCAATTCATTGCTCTAATCAGTTTTTCTTTCAGCTTTTCCACCCCTTATCATTAAAATAAGCAGGATTATTAAAGCGCATAAGTTTAGTCATTAGCAGATTGCTGAGATGCTGCAGTGATTGACATCTGTCTTTTTCTGTATTAGTAGCTTAATCTTCTGGTATGGCCAATCAAAACAAAAAGTAGGTTGATTATTTGGCGAGTGTTTAGCTCGAACAGACAATTTAACTAGCTGTGTAATCAGAACACTGATATTCTTTCAGAGTTCACCCAATACACACAAACAATTCTGAAGGCTTGCAAATTACTGTGCCATCAGATTTAAAGCTAGTACATGAGGCAAAATTATTGGTAAAAAGCCTTTTCACTTTTTTTCTGAACTGATAAATGTAATTCTTTGTGTATGTATCTACAGAAAACACCTTGAAAGTGGATGTGAAGTTTAGTTTTGTTCAGCAAGTTTACCAATTGCTCTCATTCCAGGAAAAAAATAAAAGAATAAAGAAAAAAGACATTTAATTGAAGTCTAGTTTGCCTTTAGATTCCTTGGAGCTACCTTATTGTGCTTGTATTTTCAATTCCAACCAAAGTGACCTTACATTTTGTAAACAAGGCCTTTGAAGAAGGAAAGCAGTGTTTTCATGCTATTTCACTGCCAGCTGCATTCCCTTTCATCTTTTTTCTATTATAGAGCTTTTTCAAAGGAAATAACAATGGGATTTTTGTAATTAACAGTACACCTTGATCTGCATCTCATGGTAAAAATATTTAAATTAGCAGTGTGTCAGATAGAAGTGAACAATGCTGCACTAAATCAGAAGCAGCAAACCTTTTCAAAAAGACTGCAAACCTTTTCACAAAAGCCGCATGATAAAAATGCTTTAGCACTGAGTGCTCCATAAATCAGAATATAGATAACACCCTTAAAACATCTTTAAAAAAACAAATGAAACTTCGTTTAGTAGTAGAAGTAAAAGCTCTTTCCATTAATGTTCTGTGTTTCATCTAACATCTGCAAATGCCAAGGAAGCATTGGTTGATTAAACTTCAGAAAACTGTTGGTAAACTTCTGCACTGCTATAAATTGAGAAGCATAGGACTACAAGCAGGCTGAATATGGCAGTGTGCACAGTTACCATTTATTAATTAAGTCATTGAAACTGATTTATATGTTGATGTATAGCCTTAGCCTCACCCCCTAAATGCATTTGCTTAAATCTCAAAAAAAAAAAAAAAAAGACATTTTCAGTTAATGGGGTTTCCTTCATTTTTGGAGGAACTGAGAATACACGCACAGTAAATTGCCACAACTGTGCTGGTTTATGGATGCTTGGACTTCATACAGTTTAAAACATCCTAATCAAGAAAATAATAGCATTTTATTTCTGAAGAATTAAAGTCATCAAGCTGCCAAAAATACCGCTGTTCATCTACAGCTGGTACTGCCAGCAGATCACTAAGGAAAACAGGATATTGTCATAATTCCTCATCCTGAAAGTGGGCTGGAAAATAAGTCACATAAAAGACAGTAGTTTGAGATTTTTTTTTTACTCTAAGTTTCTTTTATTGTATCAAGTTAATATCAAAGTGATAAATTCAATCAATGATCCCTATATTCTGATTTAAGTATCAGAGTAAGCCCATTTGGTTAAATAAATGAAAGAAATTAAGTACAGCCAACAGACACTTATGTGTATTTATTATATGACAGTAAAACTAATAATAACCCAAAATTAAATTAATTAATGCTTGGACCATACATACTTGGACCCCAAGATGCTGGGATTCAGGGTTTTTTAAATAATTCTACTGAATACACTGCCACAGTGTGAAATATAAGGTGGTGTGTCTTTCCCAACTAAATTCATGGAGGTAACTAAACATTTCATGGCTAAAGATGTAATTTGTCATATTAATGAAATATTCCTTTTAAGAAATCTATATACAGCCTATTCTGCTAGTGAATAATTTATACGGACAACAGTGTTCTCTGAAAAAGAGTTCTCATTACCATTGCAAAGGAAAGGTGGTATATGGTCTTTCTGACCACATAACCTATTGTGATGCTAAGAGCACTTTACTGTATGATTGAAAGGCTTTTCTCCCCTAACTGCAGTTATGTGACAGTAATAAAGTATTGCTTATTAAGGAAAGAAATTACATTCTTCCTTTTCCTGTAGGTTTAGGTTTCTGGGCTATGTGCTCCATTCTCACTCTCAGGTTCAAAAATATAAATAGGTTCAAAATTTAAACTGTAACGGACCTCTGGCAGTCATCTGATCAAAGCCCCTCCAAAAGCCCCTCAAAGCCCTCTCGTTCAGCGAGATCCAGCAGCAGGACCGGTGAGTATTGCAGCCGGGTTGCCAGCTCGGGGGAGAGAGGCGATTGCCACAGCGGCAAAATCACCGAAAAACCATCAAAAAAACCCAGGAGGGGACAGGGTGAACGGCTCCTGACTCCCAGAAGCGGCAGCTCCCACGTGACAGCTGACAAGGGGGGGGACGGTCCCGGCGGACACTGCGGCAGATTTAAACGGCCCTTAGGGACCACCGCGACCCGGAGCGGGCAGTTCAAGAGGGTAGGGCACAGAGAGGGCGCTGGAAATCGACCAAAATAACCAAGGACCATGGTGGCCACTCGACGGAAGCTGAAGGCTCCGTGGTGGCCACTCGATGGAAACTGAAGGCTGCTTCAGGTTCTGCGCCAGCCAGGACTGAGGCAACTACCCAGATGGAGCCCCAGTGGACGCATGCAGCCACCCAGGTACTTGGCTGCAGGGCATGCCCTGCTTTCCCACTGCAAATGACCACCAGTGGTGAATCAGCTTGTGGGAGCTGTGCCCGGGTGGAGCTCTGTCTGGTGGCAGAGCTGAGGGAAGGGGTAACCAGGCTGAGAACCATTAGAGAGTGT
>NW_010163253.1:0-583 GCF_000695765.1 Mesitornis unicolor | reverse complement strand
CTCTGGGTAGGGCTACTCAAGGTGCACAGGTGTCTGAAGGGAGAGTGTGAAGACAGTGGAGCCAGGCTGTTTCCAGTGGTGGCCAGTGACAGGATCAGGGCAATGGGCACAAATGGAAACATGGGAGGGAGATTACTTCTCAACCTCAGGAAAGACTTGTTTGCTGGGAGGCAGACTGAGCACTGGCATAGGTTGCCCAGAGAGCTGCTGGAGTCTCCATTCTTGGAGGTGCTCAAAGCTGTCTGGTTGTGGTCCTGGGCAACATGCTCTATGTGAGCCTGCTTGAGCATGAAAGTTTGACAGTGGCACCTTCGGAGGTCCCTTCCAGTCTCAATCACTGTCGTCTCTGGTGCTTTCCCTCCAGCTATGAAGGGCTGCATTCTTCTCCCCTGATGACCCACATGGAGTTGAGCTGGGGTGCCCTGTTGGCACTGAGGAGGCCACCAGAGCTCCCCCTCTGCATCACAGGGCTGGTCATTGATGGGCCTTTGTGCTGGGAACACCAGCGTCTCATCACAGGGCCCGAGAAGCCTGACCTTAAAACTGCACCTGACGTGGCAGGTTTTCAGCAGCCCCAGCCCCT
>NW_010163252.1:941-1308 GCF_000695765.1 Mesitornis unicolor | reverse complement strand
GGACTAGATGATCTTTCAAGGTCCCTTCCAGCTCCTGAGATTCTGTGATTCTGTGACTGTGAGCCCTAGATGTGCAACACATCATCCTGCTGTGCCCAACTTCACCTGTGCATCACATCATATTGAAGCCTAGTCTTGATTTGCCAGCTGAGGGACTGCAATACCATTTTTCCTGCTGTGAGAGACTATTACAACAGATGAAACCAGAGTTTTGGGCTACACTAACTCTTTTTTAAGAAATAGCCCATGGACTAAGAGAATGCTGTCTATATCATAGAATGATTGAGGTTGGAAGGGACCTTAAAGTCCAACCCCCCTGCAATGGGCAGGGACACCTCCCACTAGACCAGGTTGCCCAAAGCCCTGT
>NW_010163252.1:0-858 GCF_000695765.1 Mesitornis unicolor | reverse complement strand
TTCTTCCTAATATCTGGTCTAAATCTACCCTCTTCCAGTTTAAAACCATTCTATTGCTATCTGCCCTTGTAAAAAGTCCCTCTCCAGCTTTCCTGTAGGACTCCTTCAGGTACTAGAAGGCCGCAATAAGGTCCCCCCAGAGCCTTCTCCAGGCTGAACAATCCCAGCTCTCTCAGTCGGTCCTCATAAGGGAGGTGCTCTAGCCCTCTGAACATTTTTGTGGCTCTTCTCTGGACACGCTCCAACAGGAGGATCTGCTCCATGATCTTGCCAGGCACAGAGGTGAGAGTGACTGGCCGATAGTTTTCTGGGCATCCCTTTTTCCCCTTTTTCAAAATGAGGGTTATGGCAGGAACTTCACCAGACTACCATGACCTTTCAAATATGATGGATGGCAGCTTGGCAACTTCATCCACCAGTTCTCTCAAGACCTGCAGATGGATGTCATCAGGTCCCACGGACTTGTGTATTTTCAGGTTCTTTAGATGGTCTTGAACCTGTTCTTCACTTCACTTCTCCCAGTCCCTACCTTTGCCTTCTGTGACTTGTGCAGTGTGGTTAGAGCCCTTGCCAGTGAAGGCTGAGGCAAAGAACTCATTGAGCACCTCAGCATTCTACATGTCCCTTGTGATCAGTTCTCTATTTCCCTTCCAGAGAGGGCTCACATCTTCCCTAGCCTTCCTTTTATCACTGATGTACCTATAGAAACTCTTCTTGTTCCCCTTCATGCCCCTGGCCAATTTAATTCCATCTCTGCTTTAGCTTTTCTAACCTGATCCCTGGCTGTTTGGACAACTTCTTTGTAATCTTCCCAGATAACCTGTTCACCTTCCCCTATCTTCCCTTTTAACCCTGACC
>NW_010163251.1:78051-80515 GCF_000695765.1 Mesitornis unicolor | reverse complement strand
AGTGACTCTGATCGTCTCCCGCGGGAAGCCAGGCCTACCTTCCTGCTTGACCTAAGAGCCTGCGACCCCGGGTTTAGCTAGGGCTCTGCCTCCTCAAGAAGAGCCCCAGGCTCTCTGCCAAGTTGACCCAGGGCCCCTGGGCAAGGCAAGGAAGCCTATGGCCCTTGATAGGCCCTGCAGTTCATCTTGCGTCTTATTGTGGTGCTTTTTTTTTCCGAAGTTGCTTGGAGGAATTGTTCTGTCTGGCACCGCTTGATGTGCCAAGGCACTCCGTAATGATAAAACCTGGGGCTGTGACTTCAGGTGGCTTGCCCAGCCTCTGCTGTGTGGTTGTGTGGGTGTGACTGTAGGAACAGAGGTTAGCAGGCAGCTGTGCAACTGTCCTAAACCTCAGGTGGCTCCGGAGATGTTAAGGCAGAGCTAATAAAGTGTATTTTTTGCACCTTCTTAGTGGTTTTTGCTTGGAATTTGAAAAAGCTTGTGTTTGGGATTGTCAGCTTCTGTGCTTAGGTATGGTTGATACAAATTAACAACTGAAGTCCTGAGGTTTCAAATGTACAGTGTTTCTGGATGTGTTCGCAAAAGTGTTCACAAACTGGACGTAATCTTTCCTTGTGCTGGGAGGTTACTGGTTCAGTCTTTTGGTATGCAGGTGTGTAAGGGGAGAGCAAGGATTGGATGAACTGAAAATGAAAGTGAAGGAGGAGATAAGATCCCAGCCTTTAAGTGCTCATTATATCTTCAGTGAAAAAAAGCTGAGTACAAAAATAGATTAAAATATAGTACTATCTGTAGTTTGTTTCATGTGTTGTCCCCAAAATTTAGTAGATTGTAGCTTAGACTGTTGTTTTTTTTCTAGTTCTGTTGTTCTTCCTGGATCTATGATATTCAGGATCCCAATGCTCTATTTGGAAGTGTTGCTACTTAAAGAGCTCATTTATAGACAGCCAGGCACTTTCTGTTCATGCTCTGTGCTGCCATGCATTTCGCTGTGCCCAGTACTGATAGCTGGGAGACTCTAAAATAGGTGCAAAATGCTCAGAGCAGCATATGCTGTCTGGAGTGATACGCTAAAGGCTGTTGTGTGAATTCCTTGGCCCCTGTACAGCAGGTAAGAATGGATTCTGTATGGTTGCTTTTAAAACAACATAGCATCTTTGCAAGCATAACCCTTTAGCACTGCATTAAGACTCAGTACTGCAAAGATGTGATGGCAGCGATCTGGGAAGTAGTGTGTGATTTCTGTTGTCATTTTAATAGCTTTGCTTATTGAATTTAAAAAAAAAAAACAAACAAAAACCAAAAAAACCCAACAACAAACCCCAACTGTAAAAGCTGCTGAAGCAGCATTAACTGATACTTGGACTATTTTTAATCTCCTCCTTGATCTTCCTAGTAATTGATAACAAGCGAAAACAAAAAACTCATGCATATGAGTTCATTCTACAATGTATAAATATATCTTTCTCTTCTGATCTGAACAGATCTGGCGGCCGATAACTGCAACTTTCTTCTTCCCAGTGGGACCTGGAACAGGATTTCTCTACTTGGTGAATTTGTATTTCTTGTATCAATATTCATCACGATTAGAAACAGGTATGTGCTCCATTAAATTGTATGCATGTGGTGAACTCTGCTTGGAGTTGATAGAGACTGAGCATTGTTAGATAGAGCTTCTGTTGACAATGGGGTTGTGGCTGATTCATGCACAATCGCGAGAAAGATGCCTCATCTCTGAGCCCACTTACATTGGTCAATGGGAAACTGCTCTGAAAACTGATTTTCTGTGGCTGGTTCCTTCCCTTTGGCAGACAGCCTGTTCATTCAGGATCTGAACTTTATACTTGTTTCAATAGGAGGGCCTGGTTCTTTTAGTTGCTTGATTTCAGGAAAGGAGGGAGAGAGACTGAAAGATGACATTATGTCTGGTTTTTTTTATGTCTAATGTCTTTTAACCTGGAAGGATGATGGGTATATCAGTCTTGAGAAAATAGCAATGTTAGTTTTCTCTTTGTTCAAGAGGCAATGATGCATACCTGCGTTATTCTATTGGTTTTGTTGAATTGAGAGGTGCCTTGTACAAATGAAGTGCACCCCTCTGTCAAATGGAAATGTGAAACAGCTAAGGAATTAGTCGGATTTTCAGTTAGGGGGGAAAAATTAAAAGTGCAGGAAAGGAGATCAGATAATGAATCATTTATCTCAAAAAAGGGATTGTTATTACACAGTAGCTTCAAAACTGGTTTTGTTTTGCACTGCACAGTTCATTAAAGCTATACAAAAATAGTTTCAGTTGAAGTCAATAATTAAAATAATTGGAAAGCCAGGCTCCTCCTGAAAGCCTTTATGAACAGGAATTTTGATGTAGTTCTAATGGAGTCTTAGAATTGATTGTTTGAGTAGAAATGAACTGCAGGGTGATGTTTGGGAAGTCCCACAATAGAGATCCCTGGTAAACCTGTCA
>NW_010163251.1:74616-78020 GCF_000695765.1 Mesitornis unicolor | reverse complement strand
CTGCTGTGCGACACATGTAGGTTTTGAAACTGGGAAATCACCTGTGTTGTTGTTTGAACCAATACATTTCTTTTGAATTAGTTATTTTTATGGGTATAAATGACATTCTTGGTTAGATTGGTCCTTTGTCTCTACGAAAAAGAATCCTTCTGAAAGTGGGAGGTGTAGAAGTTGCTGATAATGTTTCCAGGTGGAAATCACTGTAGGTCTATGCCTCTTTTTGTCTGTGAAACTGCAGAAGTGAAACTTCTATTTTCAGGGTTGCATGTGGGTTTTTAGCATATCTTGGTGTTGCACTCTGGCTTCAAATATCGGTATCAGAAATATACGTATGGTTTTGTACTGTGTTTGTGCTTTCCTAATAAGCTGACCTCTAGCATCCTGAGGAAAAGGAGATTGATGTGTTTGTACTTTGTTTCTGTTGGAGAAGAACATAACAAATATCAACAGAGAAAGCAGAGTCCGCAGAGTTTGCCCCTCAGCAGTACAAGTGACGAGATGAATCATCTGCAGCTCCCAATGACTGTGTTACATCCAGGCCCTGCTGAAGGACCCAGTGGGCTGGAGCTCACCTCATCCTTGTGCTGAGCTTTTTGGCAGTCTGTATCTCAGTTTTCTTAGATATTCATTGGAAGGTCAACTTAAATAGTTTGTCTAATATTCTTGTTAGTAATCTCCTAGATAACGAGAAGTTTAAAAACTTCAAGGGAATAAATAATATTTGCATTGATTTCTTCCTATTCTGGAGGTATTACTGTGCTTGAGTTTCTACAGGGCTAGTCAGCTTCCCCTCTTAGTTTGTTTCTACTTGTTGTATGGCAACAGTAAGGAGAAAACTCCAGTTTATGTAGTTCTCCAAATTTAAAACTTTCCAAAAGATTTTTTCAGAGGGTTTGATTTTTTTCTTGTTATGTAACTTGCATAAATAAATTATATAAATAATAAATTTAAAATGACTAAAACATCAATTTGGTTTTACATAGGCTGAGTTACTCTAGTTATTCTAAAAAGCTAGCGCTTAAGAATATATTTTGTTTCTTTAAATTTTGGGGCACGTGTAAAATAGTTCCAGGAAGCTAAGTAGTGCCTAAGCAGTGGCCTTGTTTCTAGACATTTTGATGTTTAATTATTAGCATGTAATTCAGATTGATCATGGCACACTGTTTGTTGCTGTGGTTTGGGTCTGTTTCAGCAATATTCTCAGGCTTTCCCTGCCTGCATGGAGCCATGTGAAAGATGATAGAAGTCTCATTCAAATGCTGAAGTCTGTGCCAGCCTTTTACCATCATTTGCAAGAGTGAGGGCTCACGATTTTCATGTTTGCAAGGAGCTGTTTGGGGTTTTGGTTTTTAACTCTCCTCTCTACCAGATTCCAAATTCAACTGGACTTCTAAAGAGAATTTAAGTTAGTCGTATCTGCAGGGAATGTTACTCTACTTTTTTGTTTTCATTGTCCTGAAAAAAAAAATTTACATGTTTGAAATGGGAAATTAGGCAGGAAGTTCAGCTTAGAAGGAGGAACAGAATGTGCTGCACAGGTGTACCTTCCTTTTGGATGTCGGTTTTTCTGGAGTGTAAGAAGTGTCGTCTGTCTTGAGTCTGACTAGGTGATGCAAAGGGGATGCAATCTGCCTAAGTAAGGACTGGTTTTCAGGTGACTCGATCACTAAACTTGGTTTCTCTGCTTTTGCTGTGCAAGTACATTTCCTTATTGTATGCTTCTAATTGGCAGCTTCTTATGAATGATGGGATTGAACTCCATTTTTCAAGTCTTGTGAAGTTAAAACCACTTATCTCCAGAGTTAGTGTGGTGTTTTTTAAGTAGAGCTGCTGTGTGTGCACTTAAATCAATAGTTTGGATGTCTTATTTTTCAGTCCTGTAGGTTGTTCTATTATAAGGCCTTTTAACATTTAAAAAATAAAAACCATAAACCACAAACTGCATGTAGGGCAACTGTTATTAACTGAGCTTTTCTTAAGAGTCCTGAAAGTAAAAAGAAGTCTTAATTCCGTATTGAGATTTCAGAGCCTTTCCTAACAATCCTCTTTATTTACAGGGGCTTTTGATGGAAGGCCAGCAGATTACATGTTCATGCTCCTGTTTAACTGGATCTGCATTGTTGTATCCTTCTGCTCATCATCAGACTTTTAGAATAATTTGGTTCTTCTCTTTTTGCCTAAAATATGTTCAAAGACTAACAGTTTTAAAATGTAGCAAATGTTCACAGGTGAGTTTTTAACCTTCCTGGAAAGGTAGTGAGTGGGAAGCAGTTTTTCCATGAGCTGTGCTGTTCCACCTGACTTTTCTTTTAGGTCTTGGATACAAAACTGGGAGGAGTTGTTGACAGACCAGATGGTTGTGCTACCATTCAGAGGGATCTGTAGAGGCTGGAGAAATGTGCTGGTCAGGAATCTCATGAAGCTCAGCAGAGGGAAGTGCAGAGTCCTGCCCCTGTGGAGGAACAGCCTCAGGCACCAGAGCAGGCTGGGGACTGACATTCTGCCAAGGATCTTGACAGAAAAGGCCCTGGGGGTCCCACTGGACACCCAGCTGACCATGAGCCAGTAATGTGCCTCTCTGGCAAAGGTCGCCACTGGCATCTTGGGCTTATTAGGCAGAGTGGTGCCAGCAGGTTGAGGGAGGTGTTTACTCTTCTCTGCTCAGCCCTTGTGACATGTATGGGGTCTGCATCTAGCTCCAGGTTCCCGAGTACAAGAGAGACATGTACATACTAGAGTCCAGTGAAGGATCATGAAGATGGTTAAAGGGTTGGAGCATCTATCCTGGGAAGAGAAGCTGAGAGAGATGGGATTGTGCAGCCTGGAGAGCAGGAGGTTCAGGGGTGTCTTATCATAAAATCATAGAGTAGTTTGGGTTGGAAGGGTCTGCCTCTTCTCCAGGCTGAACAACCCCAACTCTCTCAGCCTTTCCACATAGCAGAGGTGCTCCACCCCTCTGATTTTTGCAGCCATGTCATTCCTGTGCTGAGGACTCCAGAGTTGAACACAGTATCCATGTGGATAAATACACAACGAGGGAGGGAGTAAATGAAATGGAGCCAGGCTTTTCTCAGTAGGGCTCGGTGGGACAAGAGAGAACAGGTACAAAATGAAGCACAGAGAAGTCCATTTAAATGTAAGAAAGACTTTTTACTGTAAGGGCAGTGAAACACTGTCATGGGTTGCCAAGAGAGTTTGTGCAAGCTCCATCCTTGGAGATGCTCCCATTCTGTCTGTGCTGTTGCTGCCTCCTTGTACCAATTTGTGGTGGCACAGCATGTGGAAAAAAGGGAGCAGCATCATCAGTATAAATCAGATACAGCTGAGAGAGCTACTGTGTAGAAATGCCGTCACCTTTATCAGTAGATTAACCATCTCTAGTTGCATTCCACTCTATGGAGGGA
>NW_010163251.1:44052-74585 GCF_000695765.1 Mesitornis unicolor | reverse complement strand
TTCCTGCTGTTCTTGTTGAGCCACAGCAGTAACTAGGCAAACAGTGTCGTGTTTAGTTATGTTGTTAAGAAAACCATGAGCTCCATGTGTGATTGCAGGCTGTTGACTGTCAGTTATTAGGTGAATCTGATTGTGACTTGACTTTCAAACTGGTCATTTGAAAGCTTCCAGTTGCCTGTTCCCCATATGATGCGTGATCCATGCAACATGGATGCATGATCTGGGAAAATGCTTGGTGCTATTTTATACACATTCATGAGGTTTTAGAAGCATTCTGATGATAGCAAAATTATTCAGGAATTGCTTCTACTCAGCAATTATTAGAGCAAGTAGATCCTTTGGATTCCAAGGTAGGAGAGTAGTATTAAATTAGTATTAAAGTAGTATTGATGTGCTGAAAGAAATTATTTATTTTCTGTGATTCAGTGGCAATGTATTGATTTTTTTTTTTGTTCATGATCTGTTATTTCTTTAGTTAGAAACCCCACATTTTAGTCTTTAAAAAACTAATGAAAGAATCCAGCTATTAAACTTCCAACATGCTTTTATGCAAGGACTGATTGAGTTTGTACTTAGCCAGTTTTGTTGTGGAGGGAAGGCCACTGCGTCCCTCAGCCCTTGCTGTAATGACTTGAGGAGGTAGCTTGAAAGGCTACTGAAAAGCAGTTATTGAAACTGAGGGTGTAAGTCTCTATCATGGGAGGTTTTTCACTTTTTCCAGTGGTTAACTTAATACTACAGAGGAATGCTGTTTGAATGTTAAACATTAAAGGCCTTTGCAGTGTGTGTGCGGCTTCTTTTTGTCGTTCTAGTCTATCAGGTTTTGCTGTGTTTTCCTTAATGGCGCAATGACAGATAACTGGCTTGGCAATGGACATGCAGGTAAGTGCAATGCAGTTTCTTAAATAATCTTACGGAGCTTTCTGACTACTGAATGACTTTTATAGAGAGCATTATCAATGTAACTGCAGAACATAGTGAAGCTCGGCTGGTTTAGTTTATATCAAAATGGACTGCTGTGTGCATGGTGTTAGGTTTTTTTGGAGTAAGCCTCAGCTAGTGTCACAAGCTTGCATCTGACTCTGCCACTCCTAACAGAGTAAGGGAGTCAAGGAGTGAAAACTGGCTCTTGGTGCAGTCGGGAGGTGTTCAGCCTTTTGCTAAAATGGACACAAGATGTCACCTATGCACTGTTTCTTCTAATGAACGTGGATCTGCATTCTTACTTTTTTATCTAAAAATGATTTTTGGGTTCATTAGTCTCCTCAAATTCAGTGTGCCTTTTACTTGCCAACAGAAGATTTTTTTTTTTGGTGAAAAATGCAGATTCAGATCAGAACTGTGAAGTGTAAAAATCCTCACAAGAATGACTAAAACAGTGGTCTAAAGAGCCAGTTTCAGTGAAGTAGTTCCTATCCCTCCAAATATTAAGGGAGGAAATAGGGGAGCATTTCTTGGACACAGCAGAGTATCAGATAACTCTGTCTTCAGCCTGCTTGTGCTCTTCTCATCTTATTCTGTCCTCATCACCCAAAACCTGCACCAATATCTCTAATATTATGTACAATATTATCTTAGCATTTGTTAGATCACTTATCAGGCTCCCCGAACAGACAAAAATAGTGATCACTCATCTGTAGTCAAGAGTGAGCTCTGTTAAGGGCTCTCCATAACTTCACACTTCCATTTCATTTTGCTGTGGGGAAGATGCCACAAAATTCTTCAAAAGCATGCTGAAGTCACCTATACATTGTATGAATTTTAGACTGATTATGGTGATTTCTGTTTTTTAAAAAAAGGTACTTAAAATGGTTTTATAAGTGCATACAAAGTATTGCTTAAGAGAGAATCAGCTGTTTGATGTACAGATTTATTTTTCTTAAAAATAAGGGTTTTTTTTGCTTGTGTAGAATGGCTTGCTTGAAAGTGAGAAGACAGAGTAGGATAGCTGGGCCTTCTATTCCTATGTCAAATACTTTCAGAAATAAGATACTACTTTGTTTTTCCAATAAAACAAAATAAAAATGCTTTTAATAAAGATCCCAAGGTGCTTATGTGACAAGTCAGACTGCTGGTGCACTGTAGGACTTGGGGAAGGCTGC
The DNA here is from genome assembly GCF_000695765.1 of Mesitornis unicolor. Classification (NCBI taxonomy): domain Eukaryota; kingdom Metazoa; phylum Chordata; class Aves; order Mesitornithiformes; family Mesitornithidae; genus Mesitornis; species Mesitornis unicolor. The sequence goes on along the minus strand of NW_010163251.1, from coordinate 72,483 downwards.
ACTGTGCCAGCTTTAATGTGAAACCTGTTAAATACCAGCACCCATGAAGGGATGAGTTTTAACCTTTCTTCCAAACACATCAACAGGTTTGTAGCATTAAAGCAGTTTGTGGAAATGTGGCACAGTCCATCTTCAGTTTAGAAATCAGCAGATAGCTATAGTTTCACTAGTATTCACTAATCAGCTAATACACAGTCAGAGTAAGGAGGTATTTGAAACAGACTGATCTCCTGGCATGGGCTTTCTCTTGGTGCAAGTTGATTTGGCATGGGCTTGCGAAGAAGAATGACCAAGGAGATTCTCCTGTTTAGCTTTCTCAGTAGCTTTTGAGCAGATCCATGATACATGGTGCCAAAGATTCTGGGGCAAGCTGCAAAGATTTTGCTGATTTTTATCATGATTTTGTCATGCTTACAAGCCATTTTGAAAGTTATAGCTCCTGGTGCCTGTTTAAGTTTCTTGGGCTTTTGTGAAAGTGATGGTGTCTTTTGACTTTTTTTCTTTTTAAACATTGTAGTTGCTGATGATTCCACTCATCATGTCAGTTCTTTATGTGTGGGCCCAGCTGAACAGAGACATGATTGTATCATTTTGGTTTGGAACAAGATTTAAGGTATGTCAGACAGGATACTGGAAACATTTCTGCCCGGAATACGCACGTGAAGGGGGTGGGGGGCAAAATATAAGTATTTAATCTTATTAAAGATGTTCTGCGCTTTCACATAGCTATGTACTCCTTGAGATGCAACAAAGACAGATTTCTTCATGGTGTTCCATATGGTGTCATTCAGTGTAGCTTTACTGAAAAGATGTCCTGACAACTGAAATTCATTGATTTGAAAAGAGGAAAAAAATTCCTGATAAACATTAACCTGGGTAAAAGCTGAATGTAGTGACACTGTAGTGACAAAATGTTGATGTTTTAAATTGTTCTTTCTTCTGCAACATCATCTGTTTCTGCCAGATCTTCTAGTGAAAACTCTTGATCATTGTTTCCAGACCTTTCCAAAATCAGAAATGTTAGGACTTTGTTTCAGATGTAAGCTTCCTGTGGAACACAGAGTGAAAAAGATGCACCTAATTAAATGTTTAAATGAGTGTGATATGTCTGAAAACGTTAGCGGTCGCTCAGTTTGGAGTACCCTACTTTGTTAGGTAGAATCTGCTTCAGTTAATATATCAGGAGTTGTGGAATGGCGAAAACACTGAGATTATAATCATGCTTATTAATGCAGTGTGAAGTTGAGCAGGTTTATGTCCTTAACTTGTATTTACAACTTCTTTGTCTCCATTGCATTCTTTTTCAGGCCTGTTACCTCCCATGGGTTATTCTGGGATTCAACTACATCATTGGTGGATCGTACGTATTTACTTACACGGCAAACTGGAAGTTATAAAAGCTTTTACGGCTATTGAACTTACTGCTGAATTCAGAAGCAGTATTAAAATAGGAGACTTAAAGCTGTATAATCTGACTGATAATGCTCAGTCTCATGATGGTTATTTAAGATAAAAGTGAAGACGAGATGTGCATGTGAGAACTAGAGAATGTAGGTGAGGGGAAAGTAATATGAACTTGGTTTATTTTCTAGTAAATCTATGTATTAGGCCTTTTCCTTACTAAAGGAGTAATGCACAGTGAAGAAAGTTGTAATCTCGTATGATCACCCATCATGACTGGTTTCATCATCAAATTTAGCTTGACTCTGATAGTGTTGTTACATCTTTCCCTCACACTCTCATCCAACATAATGGTTTTTCAGCTTGTGAAACAAGGGGAAGTGGCAATAACAAGCCCACAGAGTGCCATGTTAGCGCTTGCTGAATTTGTTGGTCTGTCTTGCATTCTTTGACTAAACTCTGTGATGCAGAAATCCCCTCCCTGCAGTCTTTCCCATTGGTGCCTTGTGTTTACTGGGGCCTCTTGGTGCCGCTGTAACACAATTAATGACAATAACAAGTTAAGTGGTTGATTTATAAAAGGAGGAGACAGTGCAGGAAAACCAAATTCCCTTTTCTGTCTGTGCCTCCTACTGACTCATCTGTCACTTGACAAAACGGCTTGCTGTTAGATACCTGCTGTTTCTATGCATGATGGAAGATACTCAAGGGCTTCCATTCAGCAGTGTTTTTGCAAACAGCAGGAGACAGGTTGTCCGGTGAAAACAGCAGTAACTCCTCAGGCTCTGCAGACTATTATTTTAGACACTAATAGCTGTACGGTCTAATTCCCTGATGTAAACAAGTATTTAATTGTATTTTCAGTACAGACTGTAGAAAAGCTTGAAAGGGAGGGTGGAACAGCCTGTTGATGTGTTGGCATCGAAGGCTGCTCGTTCTAAAGAAGTGCCTGCAAAATGCTGAGGGAAGGGGAATTTTCTGTAGTTCATGGCCCTGGCAATGCCCATGGCAGGTGAACAGTAGTACCTGGCAGAAGATGGTCACTTGTTTAGTTTCAGAGAAGACAGCATGTAAAACAGTTTTTTTTTTCTTTTGCCTTGCAGAGTCATCAATGAGCTGATAGGAAATCTGGTTGGACACCTGTATTTCTTCTTAATGTTTAAATATCCAATGGATTTGGGAGGAAGGAATTTTCTGTCCACGCCTCAGTTCCTGTAAGCTGGCTTTATTCTTTAGCTCACTGTTTGCTTGGTTCAGTTTTCTGCATTGTTCATCAGACATATTTTTGCTGGGACTGTAAGATGTAAAATATTTTGCCAGATCTACCTGCTTCAGGCTATCATATTGACTGTGCTGCTGAGTCATCATAAACGTTGAGTTTCTTGTAAATGGCCCATGTTGAGAGTTTTGTTACCCTTAAGGATGGCTTTGTCCTTTACCCACTCTTAACAGTGAAAATAAAAGTCATAGTTCTGCCAGTGAATTGAGCTGTAGTAAAGCAAACTCCCTAATGATTATCAGACAGTATTGAAAAAATGTTTTCTATTGTAAATTGTATTTTGTTGGTATTTCCATGTATCGTGGCAGTAGCTACCAATTCAGCAACCTGTAACAGTGATAGGAGTCAGTTGCAGACTTGTTCAGAACATTAATCTGTATTCTGCTTTGCAATTGGTACCAGTCACCTCGACTGAGACTGTGGGTCTTGGTGTCTGAAGTGCTTTGCTTTTTCTTGTGATCTTTGTTGTTTTGATGATTAGAAGCCAAAGTTTGTAGCTTCAGTTGTCCTTGTCCTCATCCTTTTGGGTTGTAAATATTCTTTCTCTACCAAACTTTAGTTAGCAACTCAGTTAACTCTTTTTATAGCATAAACTGTTAATTATAAGATGCAAAGTTGAATTACAGTTCTACTTTCTGTACGAGTTCTAATGAGTAAGGAAGCTTTATATTCTACTTTTGTGTTTGTAAACCCTTCTGGTAAACCTGATTTTACATAAATATTAGAAGACAAAATTTTGTTTTAAAATACCCTTCCAGGTCATAACAGCTCTAAAACTGCCATCAGTCTTGTGGTCATGTGCAATTCTCTTGATTCCTCATATGTGTATTTATATTTTCTCTGTGTTTGAGAAGCAGAAACGAAAGTACTGCAAACATCACTAAAACGGGATAAATTCTGCCTTTGCACTGTAATGTTTTGTTAAAAAAGGTGCTGTGATGAACTACAGTTGTCTTTAATATAATAATGAAAACCTTTTTTCTATACAGGATCATTTTTCTTTTGGAAAGGAATATGGTTTTTATGTCTGGGCCTCAGCAGGGGATTTGCAGGAGCTCAGTGTAACTACTGAAGAGCTGAAATGACTTGACTTTGATAGCATCCCTTGCAAAATGCAGAAGCTGTATTTTCGATCACTCTGTCTGTTTAGATGGTATCCTAAGTTGGATGATAAGGTCTTAGAGCTCTTGCTCTTTACTTGAGCTTTGATTTCAGACAAGGTGGTTTCTTGAGATGGTTTCCTTTAGTCTCTTTGGTCCTCAGTTCCTCAGGACTGTTTACTTGGGAGAGCAGTGAGATGGTTGGATGCTGTGATAAAAGGAGCTTTGTAACTATTGAAGAGACAGAGATGCTCAGAAGTGATTTGGATTTTTTAATTATTATTTCTCCAGAAAGAAAAGGGAGATAATTTAGGGGAATTAAGTTTGTATTACAGCATTTAGTCTCAACATTGAGACTTCCTTATCGTGTTTTTTCCCTATGTTTGGATTATTGTATATAACCTTATCTCAGAGATGGAAGTTCCCCACAATTCCTGTTTCTCAATATGCTGAGCACTTAAATTTGGAAATAACTCTGCAAAGCACTGCTGTGAAAAGCCAGCTTTATTGAGAAGTCTAGCAGCTCAAAGGAAGTGCATGGAAAAGTAGTCTGACATTTACCCCTGAGGTACAGCTGTTTATCAACCTCTGTCCTTCTCTCCTGGCTTGTCCTAGGTACCGCTGGCTGCCAAACAGGCGAGGAGGAGTGTCGGGGTTTGGTGTCCCACCTGCTAGCATGAGAAGAGCTGCAGAAGACCAGCAGGGTGGTGGAAGACACAACTGGGGCCAAGGTTTCCGCCTGGGTGACCAGTGAAGAGCTCCTGCCTCTGAAAAAGACCAACTCTTTGATTTTAATTGGACATAGGACCGACCCTTCCTGGTGCAGAGCACGCTTAAGAACTGAGGTCTCTGTCGTACTGTTGGATTTAACTGATAAAGAGTGAGTTTTTCTGGTTCAAGAGAGAACTATAAACTCCAGAAGGGAAAAAACGTAGATCTTGCTCCAGGTTAGCCAATAGTGTCCAATTTGATTCTGTCATTAAAAAAAAGCCTTCTTTATACAGTATTGTCTGTCTATTGCAAAGGGGATCCATTATACTGTCTTGCTCCACGATGGGATGGGACAAGCTAGTGGTGTTCTGTCTCACCTGGTATGTTAAAAGCTTTCTTGACCATGGTAAGGTAAGAATTCAGTGTGAGGCAGATGGATCAAACTAACCCCAAAGCTTAGGAAGCTTTTTCCATATCTGTGCTTTTAAGTCCCAGGGTCTTTGGAAGCATTATTTAACTGATATCTCTCTGCTGCATTCATAAAGCAAAGTGCAAATGTTTCGTTTCCATTATTAAGCTGTGTTTTGAGGGGAGTTTTTTCTTGCCATGCAACCTTTGTCCTACCTGTTACATGGGATGGGCAAGACTAAGGATAAGAGGGCTTTCATTTGAAATGGCAATAACAAATATTCACAGAATTGAAATCTATGAACTCATCATGGCATGTTACAAGGCTTGCTCTGTTTAAACTGAAGTTGTCTGGCTTTTTTCTTTTTCCCCTGAGATCTGTGAATTCTTGGCTTCGAGGTTTCTGTTTTGAGTGCAAAATTGGGTAGCACAAATACAACTTAAACTAGCAAATGTAACATATCGTTGTGGTTAATGTAAAGGGTACTGACTGCAGCATTCTGTTTGTTAAATGAATCTTCAACTTTCTCTTAAAAGCTTTAAGGCATCAAAGAATCAAAGCTGGAAATAAACTTTTCCAGGGTCAAGATGCAATAGAGCAGATTGATTTACTACAGGACTCTTTCACTGTCAAATAAGAGATTATGTACACTCTTTATTAGTATCTGTACTTTTTATGGTAAAACTTTTTGACATGGAGAAGGGAATGACTCTGTACAGTAGATTTTCTTGTTCTGGGTTCCTGTGGGCAGAGCACAGGGCAGAGCTCCAGGAAGCTGTAATGCAAACTTGTTACTGTCTCACTGCATGGACTTGGGCAAACTTCTTGCTTATCTCAGCTTTCCCAGCTGTAAGGAGGACTCGTGCATGTCTCATAGCATTTTTTAAAGGTAGCTGTCCCCGACTCCCTGAGGTGGGAGCTGCTGGTGAGCGAGGTAAGAGTTAGGTTCACAGAAATGACAACACTTAAGCTAGGAATGCAATTACTTTAAGCTTAGCCAAGACTTCTAAGTTGGAATGTAGTTGCTCACTTTTTGTTTTATAGTTGTAGGAAGAAGAGCATTGTCCCTAGGATAAGATTCAAGTCTCTGCCTGAATTTCCCTTTACCATTTGTCTGTCTTTTTACTGGGTAGGTAGAGCACAGAAAGCTGTTCTGCCCCAGCTTAGGTATCTCAGGTATCTATGAGGAGGTGAAGTGAATCTGGGCCAAACCATTTTTATTACTGTTTTGTTGCTTCACTAAACCTGGGTTCTGAAAGTTTAAAAACTTGTAAATACTACATGATGTGAAACTGAGCAGAAAATAAGCGGTTGGACTGGAAGTTTTCAGCTGGCTGGCTTGAAAAAAAATGCATGCTCCATTTCTTCACTGCAACTCAATTTTGTTGATCTGGCTTGCGGAAAAATGTAGAAAATCAGCAATGATCATATTGCGTGCTTAGGTTTTACAGGAGCTTGCAGTTCAGAAATCACCTGCCATTTTTGCCTCTTCAGTGATAAGTTTTAAAGATGCTCTTGTCTCTTTCTTTGTATGAAATGATAGGTAGAGAGGAGGACTGCAGTGCTCTAAGTACTAATCTCATTGACTGATAGCTGTTACTTGTTGCTAACTTGAAAAGTCTGAGAACCATCATTTTTATAGGAGTCGTGATGCAGTTGGTCTTTGTAGTCATAGTAATATCACTGTCTACAAAGGATTTGGCTTCATTTTGAGTCAGGATCTAACTGTGAAGTGAAGATGCTATCTTTTGTGACTCAGCTAAAACCTTGGCACACTCAAATTGCAGAACATCTTTGTACAGGAGGCCAGAAGGGAGGCTTGGTGGGGAGGACGCGTGGCAAAAGTCATTGTCCTGGCCCAGTGCGTGGTGCTGGGTCTTGCTCTTGTACATCCTCCTTCTCTAAGAGGAAAAGGTTTGCAAGGAAAATAGATTTCTGATGAGTCTTGATTAGGTTTTGAGCTGCTTCAAGTCAGTTTACTTTGATTTATGGAAAATTCACTTCAGAATTCCATATTATGAACGCAGTTTGTTCATTTCTCACTTGTCACTTGACCTGAAGCAGTGTTTGTCCTCCAGCGTACACTGGCAATGGCAGTCTCTTGTTAAATGAGTACCTCCTTTCTTATTTTGTACAGATAATTCCCCTTTTTGTAATCAATTTTTGTTGGCAAAGTTTTAAATTAAAGTTTTAATCTCTGATACTGTCTCTGTTTTGCTAAATCATATTTCAGCTTAAGACAAGCCTCGTGATCTGCATGTCTGCGGGAAATGTCTGACAGCTGCACTGTGACTCCACCTCCTGCTCCTGCTAAAAGTACTCAAGAAAATTACCTGTTTCTGGGTGGGAGTCTTTGTCTTCTCTGATCGGTTGCAAAATCATAAAGGCATTTTCTTTGTCTCTGTTTATCACTGTGAGTTTTGACAATCTGTGTCCTTGCTGGGTTATTGTAATTTCACAGCTTTTTTTGGTATATTTCATGATTCATTCTTGTCCTCTGGGAGGAAGTATCCTTCTACTCACCCTCAGACTTTGTGGGATTGATAGAGATCAGTTACTCTCCCAGGAGTAAGCTTGATATTCTGCAGTACCCTCTCTGTCCAGCCAGATGTGCACAGCTGCTGGAATTCCTTTTGGAGACACATTGAGCATCCTCTGAATGACTTTCCTGGTCCTCATCACTCATCTGACTGCGCTTGTCCTGTTTGTTACCATAGAGGCGCTAAAGAAGATCCATGGACTTGGTACATAAAGCACTGTGTGAATTTGTTGAGCTTCTTGTGCTGGAAAGTCTTGGCCCATACTAAACACACCAGATAGAACAGCGTGGTGAGTGTGTGCCTTAAGATTTTGCTTCAACCGCATGAACAGTCAGCAGAACAGCCAGGAACATGAAATCAAACGCTTCTAAAATGCTTCCTCTTCCATTCCTATCACTTTGTCTTGGCAACAGCTCCTCTCTTGCCATGACTCAGTAATGCAGTGTTGCCAGTGGCTTAATGAGAAACTGGACCTGTTGCTTCGTTTTGTCATCTAATTGTCACATTAGAGAGACTGAGAGTTTTAATTTTAATTTCATTTTGAGAATAGCATATTGTTTGCAATGCAGCGTAAGATTCTTTATGTATCACTGTGTACCTTATTGGGGAGGAAGACTGCTTTGCTGTGATGGTTAAGGTAGTGAGCTGGAGTGATACACACTAGTTTACAGTCTGGAGCTTCTGATTACAAGTCACCGAATGTCTTTTTAATCCTGTTCTGCATTCATAAAATGAAGATGATTCATGCTCTCCCTTGTTCTGTGCTAGGCTTAGGAAGATGGATCAATTTGTCCTTGCCGTAGTATGGCAGAGCACTAGTCTTGGTGACGTTCTTAGCATTACCATCACCTGCAGTAGTAAATGGCTGTTCTTGTTTTGTGTGTCCCTAGATTCTTATTTTGCCATGGATGAAAGTAACAGCGTGACTCTTGAAATGCAGAATTGAGTCTATTGCCATGGCTTTATTAATTAAGTTAAATACGCAATATGTGCTTACTAAGAAGTATCACAGAATCTCAGGAGTTGGAAGGGACCTCGAAAGATCATCCAGTCCAACCCTCCTGCCAGAGCAGGATCACCTAGACCAGGTCACACAGGAACGTGTCCAGGTGGGTTTTGAATGTCTCCAGAGAATGAGACTCCACAACCTCTCTGGGCAGCCTGGTCCAGTGCTCTGTCACCCTCACAGTAAAAAAGTTTTTCCTCATGAGGTAAAAAAAGTACTTACATTTAAAATGTGATGATGTGCTGTTTTCCAGAACTGAAAAGATGAAAACACTTCAGCTGCTTGTATTTTTCGAGCACACTTTTTGGGGGATGAAAGGAGTTCTGTTCACAGCTGTGGCTCACCCTTCTATCATCTAGAACATGATCTAGGAGGAGTGATTACAACACTCGGGAACAAAAGTTGCATAAAAGGAGCTGTAGCCATGGGATGCTGGCAAGGCCTCTGCAGAATCTTCTTGATGAGGGGGAAGAAAAGTGATGATGAAACCTTAATTCTAGTGATTGGAGGTGCTTTGTTTTTTTGTTTTGGTTTTTTCCCCTCTAGAGGACAAAGCCCTTGCCAAATGCCATTGGAACTCAAATTGGCTGTGTTGTATTTCAAGCCCAGTGGGCAACTGAGCACCAGACAAAGGGCAGGGAGGGTTCACTCACCACCTATGGTCACAGGAAAAAGACAGGCTCATTTTGGGGAGAAAACCAAACAATTTAATTTGTTACCAGGAGCATCAGAATAGAACAGTGAGAGATACAACCAGATCATAAAGTCAACACCTTCCTGCACCCCTCCCTTCTTCCCAGGCTCAGCTTTGTTCCCTGTTCCTTTACATCCCCTCCAGAGCAGAAAAAAAGGGGGATGGGATTGGGGGTTGCAGACAGTTCATCCCATGCCGGTCTCTGCTGCTCCTTCTTTCAGGGGTAGGGAGGGCTCCTCCCCCTTTCCCTCTGCTTCCATGGGGCACCCTTCCCACAGATAGTCTTCCACAAAGTCTTTCTTGGGTCTGCCCATGGCTGCAGTTTTTTTCCTCATGAACTGCTCCAGTGTGGGCTTCCCTTCCACATGGTGCAGTCCTTCCCACAGACTGCTCCAGCACACACTGCCCAGAGTCACGGCCTCCGCAGGGACCACCTTCTCATGTGGCTCTGCCCCACTGCTAAACCTTTATAGGCTGCAGGTGGGTCGACCTGTGCTCTTGTCATGGGTTGCAGGGGGAACCTTGGCTCTGTGCACCTCATTCTCCTTTCTTCCTTCACTGACCTAGGTGTTTTTGCACAGTTGTTCTCCTCATGTCCTTGTCCTTTCTCTGCTGCGGATCCCGTCTGATGTTTCTTGAAAAGTTCCTGACTCTTTCTTTTGGGCTGGAGCTGCGGCAGGGCTTGAGCTTAACTCGGGGCCAGACTGGCCAGGTCAGGGCCACGCTGGTTGGAGCCAGGGCAAGAGGGTGTGCCATGCACTGTGCCCTCTTAAATACATACATTTGCAGAGGTGCTGATTGGCTTGGCCCTGGTCAGAGGTGGGTCTGAAACTGGAGACGGGAGCTTCTAGCTGTTTCTTACAAGACTATCTCCGTAGTCTTCCCCTGCTACCAAAAATACCAAAACCCCTCATGGAAACCCAAACCAGACTCTTAAGCCCAAGTTTCTCTGAACTGCTAACCATTAGCCAGAGGTCTCCCATGATGAAGATCATGGCAACTGGAAGCAGCATTTAAAAACAAACCTGCCACAAGAATTCTTGTGTCTGAATGTTTGCATTTCTGTCTTAAAAGGAAGCTGTGTACATAGCACCTGGACTGGCTGTGGATTACAGGACAGGAGGTCACTGACTGAGTGCAGTCTTCACTTGTTCACAAGGATGGACGTGCTCCTCTGTAGCTGTGGTGATGTCTGGTTTGGCTTTTGGAGTCCAAGGTGCATGTAGCCAGGGGCAGCAGCTCCCTAGGCAGACCAGCACAGCTAAACACAAAAAATTCTGTGGGAACTGAGTTAAGAGGAAGGAGAGGGGTGTCAGGCATGGCCTGATGGTCAACTTTCTCTGTTTGACTTACCATAAGTTGACTGTGTTGACCCAGAAGCGAACAGGACAGATGAGGATGGAGATGTGGCCAAATTGTTTTGGTGAGGCACTGGTTTGGCACCTCTTTGGTACAGCATTTTCCAGGGAGTTTCAGGAAAATTTCTTGCGATGCAAAGTGCTGTTCCTAAAGGCTGTAGAGAGGAAGGTGGCTCCAAATGTGAAAATAAAGGGGCAAATCCTTGGTGTGTGCAGAGGGAAAGTTCCTACCTGGAGAGCAAATGTGAGTGCTGGCAGCATGTGCAAAAAATTGGAAAAAAAATTCTGTGTGTGTATGGGGAGCTTTTGCAATCAGAATATTTCATTTGTATGATACTGATGAGGATGAAATGCTTCCATTTTTTATTTCTAAAATTACTTTTCAGTTAAGTTAGATACTATGGCTTTTCTGTTTGCTTTTAGAGCTCAAATCAACCCTTAAAAGCTGAAATCAGAGCCTACTATTTTGACTGGGACACAACACTTCTGTAGCCTGTTTCCAGAAGTGTTGTGGTGATGGCTTTTCACTGCAATAAGTAAAGAAAGAAATAATTGGTATTTGTGACTCTTGCCTGAGACAGGACTTGGTGTTTATCTCCTTTGCTCTGTGTTCTGCAGAGGCAGGGAACACTTACAGGACTTATCAGATGCACCTGCAAAATGTAAATCCTCATCAATTTAGAAAGGCTGAGCAGGCCCTAACAGGGCCTCTTCATCCGTTGCCTGCCGTGACAGCTGTTGTAAATAAAGAAGACCTCCAACCCATTTTCAGAAGTTGAGTCTTGATACTTGAAATCATGTGCCCAGTAGCAACATTGGTTTTATAGCAATTCATAATCTTTCCTTTCCTCTTCTGTTGGCTGTCATGCAGGCAGTAAATTACCAATCTCTTTCTTTTTTTACTCCTCTGTAGGTGATAACCAGTTTAATGCCTCTTCCCTTGCTTACATCCACCTCTGTTTTCCAGATACCAACTACTTGTTCTCTCAGATGGGTTGATGAATAGTAACTAGTTAAACTCAGAGTAATTGTCATCAAATGCCAGATGTGCTTTTTGGAGCCTGCTCCTGCTATTTCAGAAGAGCCTTTGTGCTTTCAGTCTTACCCTTTTTTTTCCAGCTGTGTTAACTGAGCATCAAATGAACTCTCCAAACTTTCTTCTTGTTTCTGTTCTTACAGCCTCCCCGTGAAGAGGTGCTTATGCTGTCTAGGAGCAGAGGGGAGTGTGAAGAGCCATGGCAATGGCTTGTCACTGCAGACCACTCTTCCTAAGCTATCGCTAACCAGAGATCTCTGCCTCCTTCTGGACTGTCTGGCACTGGGAGGTCTCAGCAGGCTGTGGAGACCTTGGATACATGATTGTCTTCGCAAGGGGTGGATTTTTGGGGCTCACAGAGCCACCCATTAAGAAACAGATTTTCTCATCTCTAACAGTGTTTCCCCCTGCTCTCTTGCACCACCTACTTTGTCCTTTTCAAATAATGGATTCTTCTGCATAATATATTTTTGTTGATGCCATTTAACCTTCCTGGGCAAGTGACAGTAGCATTGAAGGGAAAAAAGTCCTTTATCAGATGTGTTCATGCTGTGGTGTTACTGCATTTGAAGGTCTGGTAAATCTCCTAAGAAGTGTATCAGTGTAATTTCTTGAAAGCAGGCAGATAACAATAGGCCCTATAGCTGTATTATTTGATTGAGTAGGTAGGTGGATAGGGAGCTGTTTCAACTGGCTGCAATCCTTGTGCTGAAGGATCTCAGATAGCTCTCTAGCTGCTGTTAGAGGACAGCTCACCGGGACCAAATAATTACTGTATAATTTAATGCCAATACAAACAGCAAAAGCTAATGCATTCACTCCCCTATGGAAACTTTTTGTCCTCTAAATCTGCTCCTGCCAGTTCCTCAAAGTCATCCTACAGCTTTCTGTGTCCCCTTGTGCATCTGAAACGAGATCAGTGGCTTCCCAGGCTGGCTGTGGTGGAGGGGCTCGCTCCACAGAGCTGCTCTCTGAAGCCGAAAGCAATGCAAGGCTCAGGAAACCCTGCTGAGTAAGGGGAGTTTCCGTTAATATGTAATCGAGTCGTGATAACACCAGCTAATGGAGATAAGGTGCTCAACAAGTAGCATGGCTCAACGAGCAGGGAATTGGAGTATGGAAAACTCTGTGATGAATCCTAACCCCTGGCTGCATCGTTCAAAGAAAAAAAAAAAACCACTCTGAAGAGGATACATGGGCATGTTACTGATGGAGAGGGACGAGTAGCAAGCGGGAAAGCAACTGTACCTCTGTGACCGTGAAGGCAGCACCCTGACCCTGGGGAAGTCTATCTGAGAATACTTCAGCCTTTATGCCTCCATGGCTGAAAGGCCGGAGGGAACTCAATCTCACTTGTATGGGCTGGTTTTATAATGTGTGGAGATGGGCTTGCTCCTGCTCACTCTGTGGGGGGGCTTTGGTGGAACATGAGGCATGGGGCAGGAGGAGCTCAGGCTGTGCTGTCACTCCAGCCAAACTGCATTTCCTTTAGATTTGGTGTCCTTTCAATCAGTGTTATTGCCACCGCCAAGATCACTTATGCTGGACATGTACCTCACTGTATCACTGCCCTTATTTTGACTTGAGATGTAAATCAATCTGTGGGCCAAATCACATGCATTCTGACCTATAAAGCTTTAAGCCTTTCCCCTTTCAGAGCATTATCTTTAACACAGCTTGGAAATTTAAGCTAAAAAGTAAGTTTAGTGACTCTTAGATGTCTCTTGCTGGACACAGAGCAACCATAACCCGTCTGTTACCTGAATGAGGGCACTTCTGTGGACTTGCGTTTATTTCTGAGTGTGCCACTGTGTGTCAGGCTTCAGCTTTGCTATGTGTTCGCCAGCAAACAGCCTCTGACTGGTACTGCAACTCCAGGAAAGAGCTGGTGAGCACAGGTGGGAGGGAAGAAAGCTGGAAAAAAGAAGTACATTGCTGCCCTGGATCTGCAAGCCCTCTTTCCGAATACCAGTGGCAACAGAGAGGATGTGGGCATCATTATTTTTTTCCCCACTCATCTATCATGCAACCTGAATGGTGATGGTTTTAAGAAGCTGCTAGTCTGGGTCAGATTTGAAGCATTGATCCAGTGTTAAACAAGCATAAGTGTTGGTTAAGAAATTGCTATCTGCACATGATAATTCGGGAAGAACATAATTCCCAAGAAGTGCTGATCCTTCTGGCCTGTGAGTTTGTTTCTTGGCTTGCTTAGCTACTGATGGCTGTTGTTCAGGAGTATCAAATTAAAATCAGTTATGCAAGGCATGGGAAGGAGGGCAGTTCTAGCTCGCATCAAGAAATGGATGGTAAAAGCCTGATAAGCTCTGAGTAGCTCTTATATTTAATCTTATGCTTGTCACATTTAAAAAAATAATTAATGCTCTGATGATGAATTAAGAACTTCAATGTGCAGGATGCTGAGGAGACACTGATTTTGGCTCTACCATCAGAGACCTGGGCTGAGGCTCTCTGAGTTTTGCTGAATGACTCTGTTAACAGCTGGAGTAGTTCGTGTAAAACTGACCCAGGCCTGTGTCCTTCAGTTCTTTTGCAACTGCTTAGGTAAATCAGAAACTTTTGCCAAGCAGTCAGGATTAGGAGGAGAGCTAGGAGTTATGACTCTGGCAGGCTGAGGCTGCAGATGGCCACAAACAGTGGCTCTGAGAGAGGTGGGAATTGTTCTTTTTCAGAAGAGGTGTCAACACTACAGTGAAAATTTAAACACACTGATTTTGCTTGTTGAAGGTCGGTGCGGCAGCATCTGCAGCGCTCCTGGATTGCTGGGTGGTACTTTCACCAAGCAAAACCATTTCTCTCCTCCCAAGGGCCACCTGGAAGTTATTTGTGAGCAGAGGAGGAGAGCTCCAGCAACCTGCTTGACTTCAGTTCTCAAGTCACTTGTATAAAATAATCTCCTTCTAAATGAATAAGAGGGGTAAGAGACTCAAGAAAACAACTCAAATCCCTGAAAGGCCAAGCCCATCATCAGTAATCCTGTTCTGTGGCATGACTTGCCTCAGCTGAGGACAAAGCACTGAAGACATCCTTCAGCACCACCACCCCACTGCCTGCCCTTTCGGGGAGAGGCATGCTTCATCTTTGTTTAGATGCTGAAACGCCCTTGAAAGCGCAGTCCCCTGAGAGGAGATGGTTTGGAGATAAATTTGTGTTTGGCAAAACCCCGTCTGTGCTGCGGGGCTGTGATGTGCTGTAGTGGCAGTAGCCACAGCACTCTGGGACGGTGCATAATGCAATGACACCGTGGTACTTTGTGGCTAGCAATGGTGCTCGGTCCCGTGTCCTTCCCTTCGACAGCATCAAATCGGTGTCTGTGGCGCTGCCTGGGTTCAAGTGTAGGCCAAGTATGAAGAAAACAAAACAAAAACTTGTTGAGCTTCTGTGATTTAGATGGGCAAAACTCCCCTGCCAGAGGACAAAACCGCCCTCTTTGGGTAAGCACTTACCGTTCTTGAAGCTGGCACAGCAGACTGGAGCAGCCCATGCTTCAAAAAGCAAAGTAATTAATTCTCGTTGCTCCCAGCTGCAGCAGTCCCTGTTGTGCAAGCATGCACTGCAACCAGGCATGGAGAAACTTTCTTTCCAATCAAAAGAAGTATTCATTTTTTTGCTCTGACACAGCAGGGTTGGTTTTCCTTTTAATATTACTGAAGACAATGTCTGCCTTGCCTTTCCATGACCTTCAGCGTGTGGCGTCGTGTTAAAATTTCTATCCCCCCACATTCAAACGCTGGCATTAAAAAAGGAGGAGGAAAAAAAAAAAGATTAAAATTCCTTTTGTTTAAGTCCCTAATAGGGAGCCTGAGAGCATTGTGCCCTTCAGAAGCAGAGATAGGCCTTGGGTTGTGCTCCTGGCTCTGGGCTCTTCATCTGGCCTCTGTTGGCATTGCAGAGAGCAGGTCAACCCCATAGACCTCCCACTCTGACCTGAGTGCTCTCTGTGCCTAGCTGTGGTTGGAGCCTGATGGTAGCTAAATTTAGGCTGGAGAACAGGTTTGGAGTTGTGTGTCTGGGGTTCTTCTGCTCTCCCTCTGTATAGTGGGGCTGACAGTGCCAAAACCACTGGCATCCTATTTCTGTTGCAGCTGCTCCAAATGTGTCCCTTGCTCTTAGCATGGGCACTGCCCATCTCTATCCTCCAAATGTGTCGCAAGTAATAATTAATAACTACATCAATCGATGAAATCTATTGCTGATTTAAATTCCTGGTTGTAGGGAGCCTCTCTGGCTTTTCGGGGCCAGCTTCTCCCCTCATTTGGAGGTAGTTTTTGGGGGAGATCATGGGGGAAACATGGCCCTTCAGATGAGGCAGCAGCCTGTGGGGTCAACAACTGAAGCTGCGGCCAAGCCAAGTGAAGGTAAATGTTCAAAAGTGCCTTGGGAGAATCTGGAGCACGGCTGCAGGCAGCAGACCAGGCAATCACCAGGGAAGTGATCATCCCCCTGTACTCAGCACTGGTGAGGCCACAACTCAAATCCTGTGTTCAGTTTTGGGCCCCTAACTACAGAACAACATTGAGATGCACGGCCAGAGAAGGGGAATGAAGCTGGTGGAGGGTCTGGAGCACAAGAATTATGAGGAGCGGCTGAGGACGCTGGGGTTGTTTAGTTTGGAGAAAAGGAGGCTGAGGGGAGACCTTATCAGCCTCTACAACTACCTGAAAGGAGGTTGTAGTGAGGTGTGTGTTGGCCTCTTCTCCCAAGTAAGAAGCAATAGGACAAGAGGAAATGGCCTCGAATTGCACCAGGGGAGGATTGGTTTGGGTGTTAGGAAAAATTTCTTCACCGGAAGGGTTGTCAAGCACTGGAACAGGCTGCTCAGGGAAATGGTTGAGTCACCAGCCATGGAGGTATTTAAAAGAGGGGTAGACGTGGTACCTAGGGACATGGTTTAGTGGTGGACTTGGCAGTGTTATGTTTATGGTTGGTCTCAATGATCTTAAAGGTCTTTTCCAACCTAAATGATTCTGTGACCATCAGAGAGCAGCCAAATAGACCTGAATTTGTGTGAAACCCCAGCTGCAATGAATAGGTGCTGGGAAGGATCCCTTTCTGAAGAGGTTTAACAGTCAGTGATAAGATGCGATGCTGCTGTTTAATGTGTGTCTTCAGAGCACATCAAGGCAGGAGGCAAAGCCAAGTGTTTCCACCTCTGGAGAACTGCATCATTGCTCACCAGCATTAGCTGATGGCCCCAGCACTGAGATCACAAAGACTGCCAGGGTTAGAGGATGACAAAAAAACCCCAAAACCCTCAGATTTGAACCTTTAGGTACAGACGTACATTAAATCCCACTGTGGGGCAAAATGCCTTTTGGTATTAGTGACATTGCATGAGTGGTTTTGGGGAGGCCAAAGAGCCTGAACGGCTATGTTGCTCTCAAGCTGAGGAGATAGCGATGCTTTTAATACTGAGAGGGATTTAATCACACATCCATGCTAATGTGTTATAAAACACCCCATGGGCTCCTGCTTTAAAGGGAGGAGAAATTCCCCCTCTGTGGGAATAAAAGAGCAACTGCAGTGGTGGCCAGAACCACCAACTGGGCTGGAGGGAACTTCTGACTCCTGCAGGTCCCCCAAAAACTATGAGGGTCGCTGGAAGGAGGAGTCAGAGAGAAGATGTTTAGGAAAAGGCTTACAGGTGGAGGGAATTAAGGTAGGAGCATGAAAGCTTTGCCCAGAGAGCTGTGCTGGGGAAGAATGATGTCCCCATGGGATTGTGCGGGATGTGGGTCCTGATCCCAGCCTGCTCATGCCTGCTCCTGTGTCTTTGCCCCTTGGAACGGGAAAGGCTTTGGGTGAAAGAAGAAGAAATGCCAAGGAAATGGCAATGATTTGATACAAATATTAAATGAAGCTTCCTTGCTGAAAGGTCAAGGCCGGTCCAAGCTGAACGCCAGCTCTTGCCATCAGCACATTTATGCTGCAGTCTTGTGAACAACCCTCTATGTCTCGCAGTTTCTCTGTCCATAAAATTTGGTTAATGGTATTGTTCCTGTAACTGTCTCTTAGATGTGCTGCAAAACCAATAATTTTTTTTTCTTAGATTAAGATTGCTGCATGCTAAATTTTACACAATATAGTGCACTAGGATGATCTAGACTTTTAAGAAAGAAGAAAAAAATAGCAAGGAGAGGGTGAGTTTGTGTACTGAAGAAGCTTCATAGATGTCCCATTGACTGTGCACAAGCCAATTTGCTGGCTGTGTGGTTTTCACAGTACACTTAAATTATGATAATTGTAATATAATTAGAACTACCATTTTGGAGCATCAAGCCCGATGGAAATAAGAAAACAATGGAAAAATCGCTGCTTTTGCTTACTGCGTGTGAGATGTGTGCTGTGTGACTGGGTCTGACAATTACCCGGTCACTCAGCTCTTGCCTCCATCCTTGCTAGAGCTTGCCATAATCTGATTGGGATATGGTTCAACTGGGTAACACTTGGGTTTTTTATGCTGCTTTTTCATTCCTTTACTGTGTATGTCACATTCTTTTGCTCTCAATACATTCCCTTTCCCTGCTCTACTATGAATATTTTCAGAACTATGCTCAAAAGCGTTTCCCCCTTCTGTTAGGTAATATTATTTCAGGATGTATCTTTTTGCTACTTGACAATTTCTGAGGGCTATAAGATGATGATAAAGTTTCAGTGGTTAAAAAATTCTGCTAATAGCTAATATAATGCATAAGTATTACCTGGTTGTCATTTTACCTGTGTGTTTCTCTAGATTTTCCATTATCACCACATAATTATCATTATGCTTGTAATTACTCACATTTCTTGTGTAACCCAGCACTTCCCTCCAGCGTGGGATGGTCCATGTGGTGCTGGGACACCCCTTCTTCTGGGAGTGATCCCTGCAGCTGCTGAGTTTCACCCTGCAGATGCAGCCTCCCTGCACTGCTCACTGGCTGACTTTCAAAGCAATGCATTAAATGAAACTCCCAAAGGTCAACAGTGGAGATTTGTGGTTAGAAATGGTGCCACTGCAGTGATGTGGCTGAAAAGCAAAGAGAGTGGGTTGTTTTTTTTCCCCCCCTTAAAAAAAGAAAGGATTGTGAAAAACCAAATCACTTAGACTGCACAGAGGTTCATAGATGAAGTTTCTGCCCAAGGCCAGGTTGGACTGGGCTTTGAGCAACCTGCTCTAGTGAATGGTGTCCCTGCCCATGGCAGTGCCATTGGGTGAGGTGATCATTGGAGGGTTCAACCCAAACCATGTGGTGCCGCTGTTACTTGATGCTGCCTGAGTGATCTCTCACCACGATAATAAGGCTTCGTCCAACCTGTCCAAATTGTACACATGTTAATATGCACCTGGAGTCTCTGGATCGCTGACAGCAGTATGGAGTCAATAGCAAACCACTTACTGAGCAGCCCTCTTCCCAGCATCTTATGAACCAGGCAGGAGAAGGAATGTGTGTGTATGATACAAACCCATCAGCATACAAGCAGACTAAATTAAGAAAGGCGAGGCTACCTAATTTGAGTTGTTCCGGATTTCCAAGTGATGGATTTTTTTCTACAAGCCACATCATTAAAAAAAAAAAGTGTTGCCTAAGAGCAAAAAAATCTGAATTTTATTTTTGGTTTTGTGTTAACTATTGTGAAAGATGTTGTTCATCAAAATCTGCACACCAAGGCCTGATGGTTTGGGAGGACCCTGCCCAGGAACGGCTGTCCCCCAGTCACCCCCTCGCTGTCGCACAAAGGCCAGGCTCCTGCATCAGGGAGGCAAGGCCATGCAGGAGGAAACGCCGTGCCTGCAGCCTATTTTCATGTGTGAAACAAAACCCCATGGCCAAGGCTGTCCCTAATGGCCGCTGCACACAAACAATGTCCTGATTGTGCCGTGCTGCTTGGACTCTCCTAGAAACGCAGCCGCTGTGTCAGTATTAATTAAAAACAAAGCCTGCTCGCAATGCCCAGGTTTGTGAATCCATTCCAGCAACTGCACTAAAGCGATCTTTGTGGGGACCTGGGTTGCTTTAAGCTAAAGCGAAGGGGCCACCGGATCAGCTTTCCCGGATGAAACCTGGCATCTGCAGGTTTGGTATCTCACCACAATCTGCCTGCACAAACCCACCTGGTGCTGCCAACACCAGCAAAGGCCGTGCCAGCCTTTTGCAAGCCCATTTGTTCGCTGCGGGTGAGCTTCAGCTTTATTATCTGTGCGATGACGGCCTCTGGGGCCACTGCTATTGTTTTATTTGAATTGCAGAGATCTTCAAGAGCCCCAGTCCTGGCCCCTAATCCCACCGTGTCTGGGGCTGTGCAAATGCAGAAAAACCCAGGTGGGTCTTGTTCCTCCTCGACCTCCGGCTGCGCTCCCCAGGAGCACTGCTAGTTAGGCAAAGTAGGTCAGCGCTCCAGACACACAGACGCACTTCAGACGGGAGTGGCGCAAATGGGAATATTAAGCCACCAAGTGGCTGTTAAAATCTGTGCACAAGGGCAATTAAAATATTAGCGTCCTTTCATGTAAGCAAAGCAGGCAGAAGTGGCAATTAGTTTCGGTTACAACTTCAGGAGTCCTGGAGGAGCATCCTCAGACGCTTGGTCGTTTTGGCCATCTGACACTTGCAACCATTGATCTGACAACCTGCGCGGGGGTACAGGCATGACTGTGTAGGCATCCACTCCCACGCATGCAGGGGTACCACGCACAGCACCATGTGTAATGGGACATCTGCATCCTCACCATGGGGCTGTCTTTGCCTGCAAGGGAGCCGAGGTGGCTTCCCCACTTCCCTTGGCTTCTGAACCACAACTGCAGCAAGCGCTGCCCCATCCAGTCCCCCCTCTTCAGCCACGAACCAGCCAACTTCATTGTAAGGCTCATCGTCACTCACTGCAAACCTCCCTCAACACTTAAATGTTGTGCTGACGATTAATAAAAATAATTCCATATGGGTGAGTCACAGGGACAATTTCATTCATTCAAGTTGTGAAAGGCACCCCCAAAACTGCTATCCAACTCCCCCCCACCCCCGGGAACAGCTGTCTAACGCCAGGGAAATAAATTGCAGTAGTTCACCAAGTTCATTGTAGCCTGGTTAGCATTTGCTAAGCTGATTACAGCAAAACCAGTTAAAAGCCTAATCACAACTCTAAGAACACAGAGCTCTTGGGCACCAAGGAGAGCTGGTGGGGGCTGAGTTTGAGTTTTAAATAGAACAAAATTTAAAAAAGAAAAAAAAAAGGAGAGGAGAAAAAGGTTACCAAAATGTTTAGCCTTTGTTTTATTGAGTTACAACAAATGAGCAACAAGTTAGAAAAGTTGGATTTATTCAAACTCCCTAGCATTGTATTTGTGCAGCGTACTGAAAGGTGGGTAAGTTTCTGAACCCCGCTGGTCAGAGAAATGCACCAGACGGCTCTCACACCCACTCGCATATGCATCTACACTCCTGCTCTCCCTCCTCCTCCTCCTCACACAGGCACGGACAGACACCCCCACACAAATCCAAAGTAGCAGTATTTGAAAAAAAGTGCACTCAGGAACCTAGGACTGATCTAAAAATTTAGTGGCAAGGGTTAATCAGAAATTTCTGTTGTGCGCTACAACACCTAAAGCTGGAGGGCAGACTGGTGGTTACGGCATCCATCGTTGTACCAGCCAAAGAAACACAAAAAGTTCAGATTATGAAGCTTCTTAATTTCCTTGCTCCAACCCCTCTGGGGGTTGTACTGCATGTTTAAACAAAAAGTGCTAAAAAAAACCCCGAACAAACCAACAGAAAAATTCTAGCCAAATCTTCAGAGACCCAGAGCTAAGGCTGGCTTGTGAAAAGTGAACTGCAGGAGCTGGAGGAGTCTTGCCTTGTAGGAGCACAGAAAAACAGAGACTTAAATACTTCAATCAGTAGCAGGTGGCCATAAAACAAACAAAAAAGTCAAAACAACAAGGAAAAAAACCAAACCCTAACCACTCCAGAACAACCCTCCCCAAGCCCTTAACGCATTTAAGTGGGCTGAAATGTAAACCAGGGTGGGGATTTGGGCTCAGATGTTGATCCGCACCAATGAGACTCCAAAAGATTGCAAATCTGTCCTAAAATGCTTCTGGAAAATAAAAGTCTCCTCTCCCTCCCCAACAAAAGACACTTCCCTCCCCCAAACCAACCCCTGAATTTTGCAATGGCATCATATGCAAGAATAACTTGCACCTATTAAAAAGTTAACAAAACTTCCACATTGTACAAATCTGTTCCAGTAGAGGAAGAGGCTGGGCAGGAAAGTCGGTGGGAGAGAAGCTGAGGAGAAACCTATGTACAAGGACCCTTCTTTCTTTCTTTTCTTTCTTTCTGCAGTAGTAGGACTTTGGCACTATAAACAATCCCATGATGATGCTCCACGAGTGTATTTCTCCCTATGCCTCTGCAAGCGTGGTTGGAGACTTGGAGTCGCAACACGCTGTCTCAGCCCAGGCAGGAAAATAGAGTTTTCTTCTATTTTCAGAGAGCATTTCCCCTTCAACGTCAGGACAGTGCAGCTGAGGAGTACCCCTGCAAAAATTATAAAAGTAGCATATTATTTCTGAAGGCACTATGAGCAGCTACTTGAGCTGTCAACTAACATGGCATCCAGTTTAAATCCTTGCACACACTAGCGCTGTATTTTGTATTAACCGTACCCTGAAGCCTGTCCCTATCGCAGCCTGATTTTTGTTGTATGCAGCACCCATAGATTTCTGACAGGGACATACAGCCCAGCCTTGACTCTGCTGATCCCTCACTTGTACACACGTTCGGGAGATCCTCAAAGATGATGGGCATGTGGGCTGCTGCTTTGTGACCACGGGATGGATGGTGCTAAAGGCCATCAGGTCTTCAGGTCTTTCTTCCCCAGTAAATCTTCTCTTTAAATACTTTTTTTGCATGATATTTGAAAATAATTATACAAACTGAAAGACAGTGGAAAAAAATGAGAAATGCCTGCACTGTACAGAGCAGCTCCCTGGCTCTGCTGCGGCTCCTACACCTACATAAAGGCTGCACCATGATCCAGAGATTTAAAAAATAACCCCCAAAAAACCAACGTTCAAATATTCACCCACCTACACATACCCCCCGTTCCCAGCACAAGGCAAGGGTTCTCTCACAGGGATTTGTCAGGGATGTTTTCCTTCGCTGAGGTGTAAATGTGCAAGAAGTGCCAGCACGCACGCAGGCTGGAGCTGCATGCAGCAGCACAAAGCAGCTTTCCTGCCCCATCCTCCTCAGCCATCCTGCAGCAGCACTTACCAAAACCTGAGCTAACTCGTGATTCACACCTTTTAGCAATGTTGCTACCAGGTCTGTTATTTCCCACAAAAGCAGCGAGCTCTGTCTGGCATCCACAGCTCAGAAAGCAACGTGGTCGAGCCTCGTAAAAGGGTACAGGCTTGCAACAACACCAAGGGCAAAAATAATCCTTGTTTTTGCAACCTTTTCCCAAACAACCTGCGTCTCGGCACACTGGCTTGGGGATTCAACAAAAGCCCAAAGGCTTTCTCTCTTCTGTCATCCTTCATTCTCCCTGTAAGCATCAGCACAGAACCCCAAGTGCCTGTTCTCTAGTGCCTCCATGGAAGCACCATCACAGACACAGTGACAGGAAACCTGGGAGCTTTATACCCCACACTGATGGAGAAATCCTGGTTGCTGGCTCCTTTTTCCTTCATGATAAGCTTTCACTCTTTATCTTTGTGATGCCTAGCTATCTTGCGTAATTTTAAACTAAAACTTCAGTGTTAAATTAACAATGCATTATCTTGGGTAATAGCCAGGGTTTGAGTCAAAAGCAAGGATGGTGTAAGATCTGATGGACAGCTTTCTTCTGCCTGTTGTCACAGAAGCCTGATTTTTCCAAACATTGTAGCCCTTGGTACCTTAAGGCTGTTGTGTCTCTGCCCTGGCTGTACCCAAGAGGAGGACTGAAGAGCTGACAAGGGCCTTCTCCTCCCCTTGGCTCTCACACAGCTGCAGCCATCATGTGAAACTTCCACCGCTGAACCCCAGCATCAGGCACAAAACGCAATCCTTTGATACTCATAGTGTTGTTTTCTTCTCAGCTCAAAGTACGAAGTGAACGTTTTTTGGGTGGTTGACTAGTTTCATAACAACATACTCCTGTTGTTGGCTGAATTCATGCACAGCTTCTGTAAAGCCTGAGCTCTTCCAGACCATCTCAGCTGCTCTCTGCTCCACTGCGTAGCTTCAGGAATTTCTGAACCTGTTTGGTAGTATCCATGTTCCAGCCTAGACAGACCTGATGCCTTAGAAAATAGGTTTATTCAAAACTGATCTGTGTTTGGCAGATTCTGCTGCTGCTGCAGGCAGTGGGAGTTTCATAACTATCAGGCCTTAGAGAGAGCAGGATTCACTCAAGGCTCTGAAATACCATCCCCGGACTAAGAAAAGGCTCTGTTCCCAAGTTCATATCTGAAGCTTTTGACAAAACTGGATTAATTCCATGGAGGTCAGGCTTCCTGAAGAGTGAGACTGGGAGACCTGTCCCTGCACTGGGGCCTTCAAGTTGTTGAGTAGCTGCTGTAGGGTGCACTGAAGCCAGCACTGAAAATGCCCCAGATGTTGCATAACGAAGCCTCACATCCCTCCTGTACTGATTCCCAACTGCTCCGTTGAGAGTGCTTTAACTTCATTTCCATCCATAGATATTCCTGCCTTCCAACAGCACAAGTCAAAATTAGGTCTGTTGTCCCCATTTGTGCAAGCCCAACAAACAGAAACTGGTCCTAAATTAAATATAGCAAATTGCAGCTCAGACATGAGAGCAGGACCAGAGCGTGACAGAGCAGTTGGCAGCTACTGCTGGCTTTCTTCACAGCGCTGTCTCCCGGTGGGGCTTTCCCAAGATCAGCGTTTCCTCAGCCCAGACCTTTTGTTTTTTCTCAGAAGCACACTTCCTCCCACCCACCACCTTCTCTGCCATAAACTTCATGTTTTAGAGTTGTCTCATGACCTTCATTTTAAGCCCAAACCCTGCAAGATACAGGCACGAAAGTCCATGGCAACCCATGGGAACGAGGTAGGTGGATGGCCCAGAAGATGCACACGCTGACTCTTGACAGCCATGACCACTTTGCTGTGGAGGTGTGCCGAGCACTGGGAGCTGCACAGCAGAAAAAGAAAAAAAATTAAAAGGAAAAAAAAAAAGGAAAAAAAAAGGACTCCCAGAGAAGTCACCATTTGCTTCTGCTGTGTGGGTTGTACTGTGCATCAGAGGTGATCTGCGTCCTCTTGGTGTCTCCAGCCCCTTTTGCACTGCTTTTGCACTCAGTGATCCCAGCACATTCCTTGGTGTCCAAAATTGGTAAAAGTTCACAGCACTGGGCATTCCCTCCCCTTCAGTCCAAGGTCTCACGTTTCTCAGGGTGTAGGGTTTTATCCATAAAACTGGGTTTAGAGCCCACTGCTGTTGTTGAGCTCCACAGGCACCATCCTGAAGTCAGCGTGGGACTGACTCAGGTCACCCCAAAGTATTTAGGGGAGTGAGGCCGAAGTGCAGAGGACTTGCCATTTTCCCTGAAACCAGTGAGGCATATCGGAGGCCCAAGCTGTAAAGCAATGAAGGACTTCACAGAGAAGGAAGCAAAACCCAACACAGCAATTAAAATTTTCCAATGAGTTAGGAGGAGCAGATCCCATCAGTGTGGGGTATAAAGCTCCCAGCTTTTGTGTCGCTGTGCCTGTGACACTGCCTCCTGTGCAGACAGCAAAGAACAGGCACTCGTGTTTTTGTGCTGAGATGTACAAGGAGAACAAAGGTGGACAAAAGAGAGAAAGACTTTGGGCTTTTGTCAAGTCCCCAAGCCAGCACGCTGAGAAACAGGCAAAGAGCAGAGGACAGGATGGTCCTCTGATCTTAGCATGCTTTTAGCAACCGAAGCCCTGCTCTAGTGCATCTCTTCTCAGTGGGTGTATTTTACAACCAGTCACCAGAAAGCTCCTTATCAAAGGGATAACCCAGCAAAAGTTTAACTGAGATCAAAGCTCTGACTAAAATTTTTCTCTGATATCACTCGAGCACCTCCATGGCCTTGGAGCTTTACGGCCAGCACCTGGGCCAGGGGGTTCACCCCAATGTAACCTACACTGCTTGCAGGCACAAAATTGCAGGCAACAAACCTACACTGGCAGAAGAGGGTTGCTGCAGAGCTTGGTTTCACGGTACAAGAGGTTTGTAAGAAACAGCAGTTTCAGGCAAACCCCTCTCTTCTGCCCTCTCCCCCCATTCCTTCTCCTAGCTCCTGGTCTGCTCCCTCTCCTCCGGTACATCAGTACAAACCTTTATAGCTGGAAGGGGGAAATGATCTGGAATAACAACCCTGAAAAAAGAAATTCCCACAGTGCATTTATTCATCATTCATTTGATTTTAAAAAGCAGATCAGATCCCAGCTCTCCTTTCGTACGTGGCTGCACAGCAGCAACTGCACAGCAGTCGCAACCCAGCGTGCCTCTGGCTGATGTTCCCATGTCCTTCCTCCTTTCATCTCTGCCTCTGCCACACAGATAACACAACCTGTTCCTCACATCCCGAATTACCAACTTCTGCAAGCACAACCCAGGACAGTGTCTTGTATTGCAACCTGAAGCTTTAGGATACTTTGTGATACAGATGCTGTGATGACATTTCTCAGAATTAGCTGACACAATTTTTAGTTAAAGATAAATCCACTACAGAGTTTCCCTTTTCAACTCAGAGAAAATATTCAGGAGACTTTTGGACACGTATTGCACGAAGAGAAAGTGGCAGGCTCTAGGCTAGCCAGGAGAGTTGGCTAAGGAAAACTCCACCTCTGCAACAGACAGCAGTCAATTCAAGAAGAAATGCTGAAGCAAATTATACTTAGTAGTAGAAAACTATTCTTTCCAAAATATGTGTTCTCTCACTGTGGTTGTTAACATTAGATGCTGTGCTTTCTGTAGGGTAAGTTCTAGCTTAAGGAGAACTCCAGCTTGAGAGAGACAGACTCGGTTATAGCGAGCACAAAATGTTGCAGGCTCCATGAACACAATCCAACATGCAAGTCAAGAAATGCTGACAGGGCTTGCTCCAGATTTATACCTGAGTAACTGTGATCAGAAACAGGCTTCAAGCCTCCAAATAACACATCCTTTCACAATGTGAAAGATCATATAAAACCCCCCTTAAAGAAAGGCCCTGCAGCTTGCTTTTAAATTCAGGCTCCTGTGAAGAAGAGCTGCCAAAACACCCACACAGCTTAGCCTGGGCCATTTCCTAAGCCTCTACAGCAAGCAAGCAGAACAAAGCAAGGCTGGAGAGGGTTCTCACTTGCAAGAGGAAGCGAGCACATTTACATGACCCACTTCAGGTCCAACAATTTTTATTTTTTTTTGCTTCTGTTGCATAAAGAAGCATCCCCTGTCCTGGGCCCTTCCCCCAGTGACCTTTTTTCTGAGCAGGGCAGGATGCTGTAAAGGAAGGACCCAAGGTACAAAACCAGGCAGAGCCTCCATTCACAGGAGACCAATGATGTGTTAGTAAGGGGGATACTAGCAACTCGTGTTACCTACTACTTCTTTGTGTGGCTCAGCTGGTGTGTTTTACATCAAGCACTGCAGAGGTTAAACAGGTGGTTTAAAGGCAGGAGGTTTAAGGTTTAATCACTTATTGCCAAAAAAAACCCCAACCCAAAACCCAAAATAAAGAGTGTCCTTTATCCAGGACTTAATCCACGGGGAGATGAGTACCAAGGCAAACGACACTAATCCCAACCCTACCACACAGTTGTTTTAATTTACAAGAAAGATGGGTCTTCCCTTGTGTTCAGGCACCAAGATCTAGCAAGGGGCTCTAGAGATTTATAATGGAGAGAGGCTATGGGAAGCACATCCGGACAGAGGCAGGCCCAGAGAAACAGGACACCACCAGTGTTACCTGTCTATATGTGGGAGTTTTCCCCAGATATACTTTCAGAGTCAAAGTCTGCCAGCTCAGCCTGGCCCTCGGGTGCCGTTTGGCTCCAGCTGTCCGTACAGTCCGAAGCAGCATCATCCTCACCCACCGTCACCTCCACCCAGTTGACCTCTGCTGGCTCCTCGTTCTCCTCGCTGCCGTGGCCGTCATGGCTGTTGCACTCCAACCTGTCTGTGCCCTCCGCTTGATTCCCCAACAAAGAGTCTTTCAGTGGTTCGCAGTCTCTTTTTGATCTCACCACTGGCTTCCCCCCATTCTCTTCATTTAATTTTTTATGCTCCTGGCAATGCTGCCGAGACACCTCACTACCATTCTTTGGACTCTCAATGTGTTTTGATCCCTTTTTCTGGCTTTGCTCGTTATGACCATCAGCAATGTACTGCTGCTGGTACTGCTCAATCCATTTAAGTGACCCTGTTCTTAGCGAAGACCGGTTTTCCTTGAACCAGCGAACTATTTCAGTTCTTGTGAGCCCAGTCTGAGATGCTAACTGGTCATATTCCTGGGGCGATGGCCACTGGGTCCTTGCAAATGTGCTTTTCAGCAGATGAATCTGCTCTTGGGTTTTCTTAAACGTAGTGGAGGACCCAGATAAAGCACCAGGGAGCTGGGAGCTACTCAGCAGTTCTGCCTGGCTTATTGCACCGTTGGGAGTTCCTTGTTCTTTAATTTTTCTGTATGATCCCATTGAGTCCAAGACAGCTTGCTCCATGCTGTCCCTTATCTTTCTCCGTTCAGAGAACCAGGAGTCTATCTCCCTCCTACTCAGCTTAGTCTCCACACGAAGTCTGTCCAATTCTCCTTGGGTAGGAAAAGAGCACCTTAGGAAACTCTCCTCAAGGGCCCTAAGCTGCTCTTGGGTTTTCTCTTTGAACCTCTGGGGAGTAAAATCTGCATATGGGTGAAATGAGCGGCTGTGTCGACCAG
>NW_010163251.1:30099-44021 GCF_000695765.1 Mesitornis unicolor | reverse complement strand
TTTCCCTAAAGCCTCACCAGGGATCTGCACAACACCCCTTTGACTCCTGTACCTGTGGTCACTGAACCACTTCTTGATCTCACTCCTGGAGAGCCCCGTTGCCTCTATCAGCCGGTAGACTTCTGCATCATCGGGAAACTGGCTGGCCATAAAGCTGGCCTTCAGCTCTGCTATCTGCTCCTTCGTCTTTTTCCGCTCACTGGCTGGCGTCAGTGGTACAGCAGTCAACTTGGCAGGAATCTCAGGCACCTGAACAACATGAGGGCGCTTGGCCTCCGGGGCACTCGATAAGGTCTGTATCATTCTCTTCTGCCCCTGGTTTGGGGCAACAGCAAGTGTAATTGGTGAACAGGAAACGGTTGAACCATTTGACACGGGAGTCAAAACCAGACCGGTCTGGCCCAGTATCTGACAAGGCAAAGCTGTCTGGATGATGGGCTGGGGCATTTTTGCAGTTGTCAAAGGAGCTGGTAGAACAGTGATGGTTTGGGGAACTGCCTGGATAGTACCATTGAACATCTTCTTTCTTGCCTCCTCCACTTCTTCGGGAGACCAACTTATACCATGCTTCAAACGTTGTGTAGCAAACCAAATTCGGATTTGTTCTTCTGGATGTTTTGATGCTGCTGTCAACCACGACAACTCTGCTTGCGTTGGGTAAGGAAATTTATTAAAGGAGTTGATCATGGTTGCATTAGTGTCCAGTGCAGAGTTGTATTTGGTACTGTTCAGAGGTACCGGGACCTTGGGGACAAGGTTAATATTTGGTGGCAGCTGTACAGAGGGCATAACATGGGCTAACACATCATGGAGAAGGTCTCCATTTATACAAGCAATAGCTTCAGTGGCTTCAGTGATGATGCGGGGGAGAGTGCCATCCACGTGGTTTTCCGTAACTCCCTCTTCTGGCTTTTTGGGACCCTTCTTGGTTTCCCCTTTAGGCTTTCCCAGTTTCATCATTGGCGTTTTACTCGCACTAATTCCCCCATGGAGTGAATCATCACACTCTGCATTTTCTAGCCCACCGCTTGTGACAGTGACATCGTTAGCAGTGGTCTCAATGGACTGCTCTAAAACAGTCTGATTATTGCGTTTAATTAATTTCAGTTTGAAGTTAGTCTCTCCTGGGTGGTATTTTGTGTTGTGGTCAGATAAAGAATCGTATTTTTTGGTTGTGAAGTTGCATTCAGCACAGACATACAGGGGGTTGAGAATGACATTTGGATGCTGAGTGTCCACATGCTCTGTAAATTCATTTAAGTTTTGTGTCGAGTAAGGGCAGTATTTACACTCGTAACCACCCTGGGGTTTCTTAGACTGATTTTCAGCTGGGGGCTTTGCCTCAACCACTTCGCAGTCTTTGACTGAGCTTTCTGAAGGACAATTTTTTTTAGAGTCCTGCTGTGGTGCACTGGTCCCCTTCTCTTTCGGGGCCTCTACGCCCTCGGCACCTTCCTGCTCTGTGACTTCAGAAGTTCGCACCATACAGGGAGTTGTTGACTTTCTTTTGCTAGCCATGGCAGCTGCTGGCAGTGGGCTGTTGTCCCAAATGATGACTTTCTTTGACAGGATGGGCAACCAACTCAATAGATCTTGCAAACAGCTCCAATCTTCCTTGATTATTTTATTCTGCTTTGTTTAATGAAGAATTTCCACCCCGGCTGTGACCTTCAGCTCTGCCAGAAGACCTGTCAGCTGCATGACACCTGTGAAACAAAGCACACGGTGTTAGGCACTGATCTATAAAACAAAAATTTAGCAGAAAACTACAACTAAACTTGTGTGCATTTACAAGGCTATTTTGGACAATGCTGAATTCTTCTTCCCTCCCATCATCAACTTAAGAATCAAAAATCTCTCCACAAAGAATAAAAGCAATGAAGTGCACCACAGGAAGAAAATGGCTTTGAAACAAATAAGATGAACAGATAGGGTACTTTAGTCTCCACTAGACTAAATGTGTTTAGTTGGAAAAGAAAGAAGATACTGCTATAAATACTGTATCTTTTTATAGAAGCTGCAGTTTTTATTAATTATTATTTTGAAGCATGCAGATTTGAAATTGAGTGTGATTTATATTAAACTTAATTACTTCCCACTGTCACTTACCTTGTAAATATGTCTACTAAATGATCATGGTTACTAATGATGGGTGATTTCTAAATAAAGCTATAGGGCCTGCCTTGGATGTGAAAGTAAAGGCAGAAAGAAGAATTAATGCGAATCAACACTTTCAAAGGTTTGTGCCTTGAGGAGAGGTGGGTTCAAAGAAACTACAGCAGATCTATGGAGACCTTTCAAGTCTTTTCTGGAACAGAAGTTTCCTTAAAACACCACTTTTCACTCAATATTGACAGAGTTAGCTAGCAAAGGTCACAGAAGCCTTTAGATACCTTTTAAATAGGGTCCCTTCCTGTGACCCTGCTGATATTCTCATCAAGCCATGATTTGTGCACTTCATTCCCTACAGAATTAAAATAAAAAAAATCCATTTTTAAGCATGATTCATGTTGAAGTGGTTTTGGAAGTTCCCAAATGCAAGAATTCTGTAAAACATATTTTTAAAAGGATCTGAGGTCAACATCAGTCAGCACAACTAAAAAGAAAAAACTACACCAGCTGTCTTAGGCTCTACCTGCACTTATCGGGTTTCCTTTCCTAATAACTCCTTGACTCCAATTTGCTACCCTTCCTAATCAGATAGGCTCTGGATTAATAATACTTCTAGTCCTGAGGGAAAACTCATCTTTTACAGTCAAGGAATCCTTGGGATGGGGTGGGTTTACAAACTGGAGGAGGATGGAAAGGGGACATTTGCAGAGTGGGTAAGACCTGCACTGATTTTTGTAGAAGTGTAATAAATGGAGAATCTGAAGTAGAGATCTGATGAAAGATGTTCCTGCCCATGACAGGGAGGTTAGATTGGATGATCTTTAACAGTCCCTTCCAACCCAAACCATCCTGTGATTCTATGATCTCACATCTAACCAAACACAGATATTCTCATTGTGAAGACTATAAATAATGACATGCCTCCAGACATGAAGATGGAATGAGATAAAATCCCACTGCAGTTACATCTGGACACATCCAACACCAGCAGACAGTTTATAAGCCCCTCAGTGCTGTCTCTGAACCCGCTCCTCTTGCTTGTGCATCATCATGAGTGCCAGGAGCAGTTGCTGCAAAAGCACCTGCTGACTTCTCGGTTTTGTTTGCAGCTGATGAACACTTTGCAGGTCTCCAGAGCATATTTCTGCTACTCTGCCCGTCACACTCCTGTATATACAGAAACCCAAAATGATAAACTGCCAGAGGAAGCAGCTCCAGCTGGGGATAAGAACAGGGATGGCAGCTTCCACCTCCATGTACTCAAAACCCAGTGTGAAGCAATTCTCCATATAAAAAGCACTTCATACACAAATTCTCCACGAAGCACCTTCGCAGATATGGCTGTCACAAGACACACGCTGTGAAATGTTGAACGTGCAGCGTGGAGGAGACGCTATCCAGAGATGTTGTCTGTCATCCTGCAGATGTCCCAGCGCAAAGTCACAGTGCTCTGCATTCACAGCCACCACCGCACCTCCATCCCCAATGAAGACCAGTGAAGCACTGGAGCATCTGGTTGACTTTCAAGGGTGCATCACTGGGAAACATTGCATCTTTGCCATGCTCCTGAGATAAGAGACGGGGCTGCCTGTGGGCTTACGGCTCTGCCTCAAGCATCTGGCTCAGTCAGAAGACACAGTGCCATTTCCCTCCAACCTAGGATCACCAATACTGTCATCATAATCTCCAAAGGATTAGCACCTCTGAAACAAAATATCCTTTACTGGTTTTGCTTTTCCTCCTCCCTTTTAACAGTAAGCAAGCAGAAGAACAGCAGAACAAATGATGCTTAGCTTTCTACAGATTTGTGCTGACTGACTTTTAAACTGGATTACACTGAATATTCTCTATTATTTCCACATATTCCTTCAAAATTCCCCTCTATTTCCTCTCACAATCGTCCTCCTGCAGACTATTTTGGCTGTGATCTGTGGCTTTCTGTGTCCCACTGCAGACAGGATCAGAAGTCGGAGAGACCCACAACTGTCCAAATGCCCATCTGGTGGCCTGAAACAGGTCAAAAGGTGAGAGAAGGGGGCAGAACAGCCTATGCAAACCTGGCTGCTGCTGGAAACAGGGTGATCGTGTCATCTCACTGTGCTCTGCAGATCCCACCGTGCTCATGACATTGATTTTCACAGACGAGGGAAGGAAGGCACAATGCAACGCCCTGGGAAAAGGTGGGGGAGATGAGGACGGAGCCCTGGCTCCAGGGATGCTCTTGCATGGCTCATTCTCCCTCCCAGGCCACACAGCTGCACCTAATGGTCTGCTCCTTTTCTGATGTACGACCTTCTGCAAAATTCATGTGGCAACATCAGCAAAAGGAAGAAAAATCAAAAGACATCAAAGACAGAGAGCAAGGCTTATTTATATTTCACTGAATATCCCCCCTTAAAGGAAGAAAGAGCTAAGAACAAAAGGATAAAGGAATGGGACGGGAGAGAAAGAGCAGAGAGAAAGAAATATCTAGGTTACAACTCTGAATCAATCAAAGGGTTTTTAAAAGCCAGACTAAATGTTTTGAATTACCCAATCTAAGGAAGCACAGTGAGCTCTCTGCCACATTGAGTTGCTGTGCTGAGGTCTCCCAGGGACCTGGTGATCAGCACCAAGCTCTGACACCAAGGAAGGGCCAAGATCCCTCCAAAACATATACATAACAGGTGAACAGATGAAAAATTCTGTCTCGTACAGTTTTACTAGAAAATTGTGTGGCTTGTTGCTTCTTTTCTATCTTCTACTCCACAGAGGAGTCTTCTGCATGTCCAACTGCTGGTTTGCTAACTCTACACTTCCAACAGTTTTTCTGCCCCATGGGAATCACTATCCACTGCAGAAACCACACCCAAGTCAAATGCTTCTTTTGGAGGTCAGTAATAAAAACGAATGAGTTTCAGTCCAAAATATGCAGTTTGGGAGGCTCATGACCAGCCAGAGACCATCTTTGTCCATCCAACCTGCGTCCTGAAAGAGGGGGAGGAAACAAGGCCCAACACCTGCGTGAGCAAGGAGAGATTACTGGGACCTTCAAGACATAACCTTGGTAGCGATGTCATTTGGGATACATCAATACACAGCTGCTGAGGAGGATGGAATCCCCTCAGCACATCTTCAGTAGCTTCATCACATACATTTGCAGGGGCTGCCACCTCTCATCTGAGGATGTCAGAGAAAGCACCAGGAGCACCTCACAGCTTTCAAACATGAGATGCTTGCTAGAACATCGGAGCCCCAGTGAACAGCTTTAAATCATGGTGTTGCTCCTGACAATGCTGCTAAATGGTGCTGCTTCAGATGCTTTGACTTGAGAGAGATTTGGCTCTCCCAGGCAGTCGCTCCACTGGAGTTCAATGGGCAGGGAAAAACAGATCTGACTGCACAAACCTCTGGATTTCACCTGCAGATGGCTGTTCCTCCAGCTAGCGATGACTCCCAAAATTTAGAGGGGTAGAGAATGCCCCTCAGCAACAGCCAAGGCTTAGCAACCAGTGCATCATGGTGGGAACTTGAGCTACACTTCATCACCTGAACAACGTCCATGGCACATACATCTCTTTGAGGGACAAAATTCACATTCCGTGCCTGACAAATGGTGCTGCACCTGGGACAAGACAACCTCTATCCCTAAAGCTGCCCTTATTCACTCAGGAGGATGGGATCTTGGACAGCTGACCTCCTTTTTGGGCTGCAGTCACAGTGAGGTGGCCATAGGTGTGGGGTGCAGGGCTGCTACTGGTGGCTGCCCTGTGACGCACGGTGGGAAGGCAACTCTTGTACCTGCCATATCTCCTGCTTCAACCTCTTGCCATGCTGCAGGAGGTTGAAAAAAAAAAAACAAACAAAAAAACCCACCACTTTTTTTCTTTAAAGGAGCAAATGCACAAAGCACTAAAAGGTAACCAGCTGAAAAACAAAAGTGTTGGGCCCTGAGCACAGCTGCTGCTGTGAGTGAGGTCCAAACCAAACCACAGAGCCCATGTGCAGGAACAGGAACTTTCAATTTGCTTTGCATCAGCAAAGCCATCCAGGACAGGAGTGTACAGGTCAGAAGCAACATGTTCTTTTAAACCTGTCTCCTCAGAGGTGTCACAGCAGTTATGAGTGAGGCCCTAGTGCGGTTTTGGTTAATTTCTGAAATCTGTTTAATTAATGAAATAACCCAGCCACAGTCCTCTGATCTTTCAAACCCCTGTTAAAATGGCTCCGGAGCATCCAACATGAAAATGAAGTGGGACCTCATTTGGTGACTACGCATGCCTGAGGAAACACCGCATTTCCTACCCAGTCGCCTGGCCCCAGACTGGGGAAACTGCAGAGAACAGCACAGGGAAAATAAGCGACGCTTCCAGGCCTGGCTGGCACTGGAGAACATTTGCCTGTGTAGCAATGCACCTTGCAGCAGCAAGAAATAACTATACAGGTCAAGCAAGAGGATGGAAAAAGTAGATCACAAAGCTTTATCTTGCTGAATATTGAAATCTTCTCACTCTCTGCCATTTTTTTAAAAATAAAAACACTTCAGTAACAATTATGTGATTTAACAATAATTTTTTCTTATTTTTCATCTCCCCAAATCATTTGTTCTACCCTATGCTAGCACTTGGCCTCATCTGAAAACAAACAGTGGGAAAACCACCACGACAAAGATACTCAAAATTCAGCACAGAAATACAGAAAGAGGTTCACTTGCAAGGGCCAGCAGACTTTTAAAGAGGGGGGGGAAGCATTTTCTTGCTTTGCTGCTCAGGAGCTCAGTTTCCATGAACAGCACTGTCTCTGCTACACAGCACAAGCAACAGTGAATTATGCCCCTGAAATGTAAAAATATCTGAAACAAAAAACAACTACTTCAACCCCTAAAAAACCCTCTCCCATGTCTGAACATGATGTTTAATATCGCAAAGGTACAAACTTCTGACAGCTTTCCCATGCCCCTTCCCCAGCTGGGGGACGCAGGAGTAAGAAGAGGTGCACAGCCATGAGAAAGGACTTGGACAATTCTTTTAGTCCCTTTTTTGGGGGGGAAGGAAAAGGTGGGGATGCTATCCCACTTCATCACTTGGCAAATGGATCTCAGGAAACCTCAATGCAGATGCCACACTCTGCACTCAGATGCCAGCCAGGTCCTACCGTCCTGCAAACACTGCAGGCTGCTTCCAAAGCAGAGACACCAACGCCTACCAAATTTTCCCTGAGCTGAAGAATTTGCCACCCCTTCTGGGACATGTAACCGACCATGCCGCAGTTCTGCATCTCTTCTACACCTCAGCAGTGATGCTCCTCTCCCTCCTGTAACCTTCAAAGCTGGTGGATCCCTGGCTCCCCAGTACCCAAAAGCGTGTGTCCCTGTGAGCATCTCTGCTTTTAACACTTGACTCCAACCTCCATGGGTGCCCAGAAGTGATGCCCACGGAGCTTAGAGCAAAGCAGAAATTAATTGGCATTACTCAATAGCATTGTAACCCCCTGTAACCATCTACTCTTCACCCACGAAGGCTGCAGCAACACGAGCACATGCAGTACAGAGAGCTATCATCCTGCTCCGTATCAGAGAGGCTGAACTCACGTTCATTAATGTCGCTGTAATATTATGCTCCTACAAATCCAAGGATGAGAGGTGAGATACACATTTCATGGTGCAAAAAAAGAACATGCCTAGGGTGATGTTTTTGCTTTCTTACAACTGTTTTTAGCATGCAGCTGCTACAGAAATATCAAAAAGCACATCAGCTAGCGCAGCAAAAAACGCTGTTGCTCTCCACTGTGATAAAACACTTTAAAACATTGCTTAATTATATGCAGGAGAATAAGCAGAAGCAAAGCAGGGCAAATAATTCCTGCATGATGCATCAGGGCTGTAACGATTTACAAAAGAAAACCACAGAAAGAAAGGCAGGTTTTGTGAACTTACAGCAGAGCTTTTAAAACAGCATTTAAGTCAGAGCAGCCTAAAGCTCTGACACTTCTGCAGTTCTTTGTGAGCTGAATAAAACACAATTAATGGGGAGGTATACAGATCGTTACAGCAATAATTTTTGCAGACATGTGAAAAAATAAATTTGAAAGTGCTACACATTTTCAATTTGCATATGTCGAGGTAGACATTTCTAATTAGAAAAAAAAAAAGTAGATGTTTGTAGCAGGGTGCTGTGGCCATGAATTTTTATCTACAGAAAAGCAGCAACTGATATTTTTTCTTTCTTTTAAGGAGCAGAGACTCACACTTTTCAAAGGCCATCAGCAAACCAAACCACCTGCAGGACTCCTGGCTCCCCCAGCAACACGACCTGTGAAACTGGATGTCAACGCATCTGTGAGCAGAGGCAGAAGCAAAACCAGCACATCCCATCTCTGCCTTACACCCCTACAGCACCATCACCAAGAGACTCTGTAAAAATACACAGATGGAACAAAAATGAGGGTTGTTGGTGGAGAAAGGCTGAGGGTTAGATGAAACGGGGTTTCAAATGCCACCAGCGGTAGCAGAAAACTCTGGAGCCTAAACCAATTCATGTGGAAGTTGCCTCTCTACATTAACAGCTCAGCTGCTATGGGACCACTGCATAAAGAAACCTATTCTGGAAAACAGGTGTTCTGGAAAAAAAACCCTCTTTAGGCTTTACCAGAATAGGTTGTGTCAGGTAGTACCGTGCAATAGGCGTATTTCAGTGTACACTGCACACAAGCCATTCTTTTGAACTAAAACATTCTCATTCAAGCTGCTGCAAAGCCAAATACATGGGGGAAATGGTGGGTTTTCTGTGCTGCACATTGTACAAACACAAGTGGCCAATCCCTTCCCAGAAAAAGGGATGATGAACATAGTGGGCTGTGAATTTTCTACTTTAAGTACTCATCTGCAATTTCTGGCTTGTATATTTTTCCCCTGATGAAAAACATCACCTCAGGGATTGGTTCATGTCCTGAACCAGTATTTTGATGGTAGCAACCGCCACTTGTCCCACCCAAGACAGTGGCCTTAATTTCAGGTCTACATGGGATGCTCCCTCTCCAGGAGGGCACAGGGCAAGCAAGGAGGAGTGAGAGCATCAGTGCAATGGGATGGGGACAAAATTCAGGTTTCCTTGCTTCCAGGTGTTAACGGGTGCACTCCTGGGGCCTTGCTCTCTCATCTGGGAAGGAAAACTATACACTGACCTCTTCCAAGAAAGATGATGCATGAACCACCCATTCAAGATACAGCCGGAAACATCAGCAGATGTTCTTCACATCTGCAGCAGGGCTGAACCTCTGTCCAATGCCCTCCCATCAGTGGTTTCCAGGGGCAGCGAGCTCCAAAGATTAGTCACGTACCACGTCAAAATTATCTCCTTTAATCAGCAGTGTGTTTACTCCTAGGGTGGGTACTTGCATGTTCATAAGAGAGAAATAAAGACCAACAGATTTCTTAAGAGAGAAATAGAAACACTATAAAAATATTCATTCTAATTAGTTTAATTACTTGCCTATGTAGCTCACTGAATCCTCATCACTGGACTGGATTAAAGTAACTGGATTTAAGTAATTCTTCATAGTGAATTTTTATCCAGCACTATGCGGTGGGAGGACAAGAGACTCACAGACGCAAAACAAAAATTATCTGTAGACACTACCTTTGGTATATCCACCTTTGGTTTTATGCAGGCAAACCCAGTTTGTTGTTTGAATATTCAGCTTCTTTTTTTTTCAGGTAAGGAGTGAATTATTTTAGGAAAGAAAAGTTGCTTCAGTGAATCATACTTCTTTTAACAACTTTTAAGTAATTGTTTCCCATTTGTGAAGATTAAACAACTTAACATCAGTATTTGGTCCCCTTTCTCCTTCATGTTAGCATTCCATGACAGTAACCCAGAAGGGGTACAGCTGTATACTTTTTATTTATTACTACGCATTTTATGTATTATTATAAATACTCTCTCTCCAGGTTTACTGTTATCTTAGAGACACTATCATGGCTAAATGCCTTCAGAGCAGGAAGATGATGTGTTATGACAAAATCGAGACATTTAATTTCTTTACTCCATGTGCTTACAAAACTTCAGCAACTGTACAGAAGTTTTCCTGTTTCAGTACCACTCACACCTCATGTCTCCCTCGGCAAATTTTTCTGCTCTAGGAACCACAGCACGCTGCCTTTAGTCAGCTGAGTGTCACTTTTACAAGCAAAATTATCAAGACACTCACAAACACTTTTGCAGGTGAACTGCAAAGGGGAAAACAAAGTAAAAAAATCACACACACATTCTCGGCATCCCTCTTGCATGGCTGCAGGGTAGAAATAAGCTCTCAATTTCTAAAAAAAAGTGCTTTAACTTCTCAAGAAGTAGCCCCTAAGCCCAGCATCCCTTGGCTCAGGCAGCACATGGCACACAGCCCAGCACAAAACACAGACCAAAAGAGCCCAGAGGACTCGACGGAGGGGAAGAAACGAGGACTGAGGCCAGGAGACAGTTTGGTGACGGCTTCACAGAAGGGTTTAGATTCAAGGGGAAGAGAAAGGAGAAGAAATCCATGTCAGCAGGATGTCAGGTCTGAAGGAGAAGGGCAATGCACACAGATTTAGGGGATGCCTGCCCAACTCTGTCTGACACAGGGAGCATCCCTTGTGCCGGCCTCATCCAACACAACAGCAGCACTGAAGGAGTCTACAGAGTTCCCAAAAGAGAGAAGGGAGCTTCATAATCAACACAAAACATCAGTAACCTGCGTGTGTCTATAGCTACACACCTCTCCCTTTGACTCACTCATGATGTGTTAGAAAAGTGCAGATGGTTTGTGATTTATAAAGCTGATGAGTCACTGTACCTCTTCCCTTCTTCCCCTCAAGGGCTTCTCTGTGTATCTTCACGTTCCCCAATGAGGAGTACAGATAAGAGGATAATAAAACACTACAAGCAGACAAGTGTAACATCTCTCTCCCACAGGACAGTTTTAACTGTGCCCCCCAAACACTGCTATTCTTCTCTGCTGCCCCCGTTTCCCTCTCCACTCGTCTACGCTCTAGTGAACTCAACGGCTATTGCTTCAAGTCATCCAGATTGACACTGCTGATGCAGTCTGAACCTCTGCACCACTGGGGAAAAGCTTCTGTACACAGTAATTTCCCATTTTAAAACATCATGTCTGGCTTAAGACTATAACACCTAAAACTATTCACTTCCCAAATGGAAAGTCTGGAGCTACGGTGCCAGACGCTATTGAAAGGAGCCCAAAAGCAAGGTCTGGGGTACAAAAAAAGCATCTTGTAGCCCACCATGCCGAATACTTGCACAGTGATGCAAAGGAAACATTCACCTCGACATCTCCAGAAACAGGAATTTCAACACCTCCTTTGAAACCAAACCACCCCTGGAAACTGCCAGACGGATCTGCACAGGACCCAAACCCTCAGTGTTCCCCAAACTCTGCCAGAGGTTATCAAACAAATCTGATAGCAAAGGCACTTCAGGACAGCTCCAATTTTCAGCACATGAATAGTCACCTGTTGGCCTGACTCACAGTTCAATGCCCTGACGAACGAAGGAGGTGAACCTCAAGCGTCCCATGTCAGAATGTCACAATTCTGTCTGGGGGTGCAAACAGACCCCCATGCACGCACTGCTGCCGGTTTGGGGGAGCACACTGCAGACATCCATGCTGCCTGTGCCCATGGACAGCTTGGGTCCCTCACTCACTGGCCAAATTCCCCTACACTGCTGCCAGATAATGCACGTGTGTTTCCCAACCTGCATTTCCATTTAGGAGACTCTTGTGATGCAGATTAACTGATATTACTGGAAAAACACACCTCCTTCCTCAAACCTCATACAATTTCTTCCCAACCATAACTGGTGCCCACTCTCCCAAGCAAGACAGAGACAAAAAGTGGGTGTATGAGGTCAGCAGGCCACATTTCTGCTGTCCCAGCATGCAGGAAAGGTGGCTGCTGCTGGATAAGAGGAATGAAGTGCTTGGGAGAGCCTATGCAATGCTTTGCATTGGTCTGACCTCCTCAGCTCTCTCTGGCCCTGGAGACAAGAAGATTTGGTTCTGCTGAGGGGCTTTGCAAGTGTAAATAATGTTCATTATCATCTCGTTGTCTTTTACATTAAATTTTGTTGTGCTCTACTTTCTTAAAGGAAAGACTTTCAAAAGCAGCCTTGTATCAGACCATGAAAAACACAGTTCTACATTTGGAGGCTTTTCTTTTGTAAAAGCAATGATGTGACTCCCACCATGTAAACCAGCTATCTTTTCTGGGTCCCTTCCCCTCATGTAGGAATCTGCCTTAGACAGTTAATGACCTGTGGCGATCAGAGGATCCCACTGGCCCAGTATTTGGAGGCTTTACAGCTGTAAAGACACCTATCCTCATGGCAGGTCTGTGAATTAAGGCACTGCTATTATCCCCATTGCTCAGCTAGGCAATTAAGGCATGAACAGAGCACGGTTGAGGCCTTGTTACATGGCCAAGCCAATTTACAGCTTGCTGCCATGAAAAGGGATGGGGTAGAGACAGCGCAAAAATGACACCTTACCAAAGGTCTTCAGCAGAGCTGGAAACCGCATCCAGGTTTCCTGTGCTACGGGTTATTGCTCCATCCTCCAGTAAATTCAGGTTATCCTCCCAGTTCACGAGTTGAAAATATTTAACAGCCTCTGCAAAAGGAGCTGGTTCTCTTAGATCACGTCCCAGCGAACAAGTACCAAAGACACAAAACCGCCACAACGCTCCCTCCCCAACAGGCTCATGGGAGGAAGCAAAAGTCTGAAGATCAAAGGTCTGACCTATCTGCCTTCCCTCAGAAATCACTCATCAGGCCAGGTGTGTGTGCACAGCAGAGAAACTGTCTGCTTCTGACAGTGTCAAACGTCCCTTGGTCCTCACGCAACCTAAAATTTACCCTCCTGTGCAGCTGCAGCAAAACACATTGCTAGCAAAGCCGTACCAGTTCCCCCCAGTCTTCTTTGCTTCAGTGCTACAATTCAAGAACTCTCCTCTTTCCACTTTTTCCCCTAAATTCTGGAAAAATCTAGTATTGTAAGAAGCATTTTCACGTGATTAAGACCTTCTCATGACAACCCCATCTCATCCGAAGTCTGTGGGCATATACTTGGTCTCTTCTCTCTCTCTGGCTCTGAAGGCACTGCAAGAGCAGACCCACACCTCTCAGTCAAACACTTATTTTTTCCTGCTTTTGGTAATATAAACAGAGCCTTCCTAGCAAGCATCATGTTATCCCTTCATCAGTTCCTTGGTCAGCTCTGAGGTCAAATACTGGAAAAGTGACTCCTGAAAGATGCTCAGCTGCTCTGTTTGCCATCATCCTCATCACATGCTGTGCCTGCTGAAGTTGTTTTATTACCTCTGCTGTACTTCATCTCCTGCAATTCCCCCTTTAGATCACCTCTGCGCATCAACTTCCCCTTATCAGTTTCAAATTTTATGTCAGCACTTTGTTTTCAAAGTGTACTTAATTACATCTCCTTATCTTAGTGAGCGCCCAGACCTCGTACTCACACAAAACACTTTGCTTTAGTATAATCCTATAAACTGTGTGACCTACTACACATTCAGTGGAAAAGGCAAAGAGACAATAAATAGCAAGTCCAGCAAGATCCTTTGAAGCATCTGCAAGCATCCCCTTCACTGCAGGTCACAAAACACTTCCCCCAGCTTACTGGGCATTTGAGACATCCAATAGAAGACCAAAAGATACCAACTACTGTCTGTCACCAGAAGCCAGCTGAAGCGTTACTGATGTTTCCCATGTCTACACCACCTGAATCTTGAAATCAATAGTTTGGATGCAAAGCTATCCATCAAA
>NW_010163251.1:26891-30068 GCF_000695765.1 Mesitornis unicolor | reverse complement strand
TCCTGCTCTGTACCATTGTTCCAATTTCTTCTGTCATCCAACAAATATGCTCTCAATCAAGTATTTCTCTTCCTTCAGATAATCGCAGATTACACATACAATTAATTATTATTTTTTTAAAGAAACACACAGGGTTAAGCAGCCCTCCAAAACTGTGCTTGCTTATGGGGAAAAGGCCTGCATTGCCATGTGGTATGCTGAGACTTTGGGTGGGTGCGTACCGTTCATTAAGTGTCCTTACAGGAACCTATTAGGCAGGATCACGGGACCAAAGGAACTTCCTCTTCCTCCCTGCAGCACCCATTGCTGCTGCGATTTGTGAGAGGGCAGAGCCACTGCCCTCTGTGCACAGTAACAGTTCTGCTGCTGGGAGAATTTGGCACAGCCACAAAGGACCTTTGTTCGTGCCAGAAGTTGGGTGCACAATGCAATCCTTCCCCCTTGTCACACAGAGCTGGGTTTCCATAGACCGGTTAGAAATGCTCCTCAATGACTGCAACCCACAAACCCAAACACCGTTCCCCACCCCAACACGAGGTCCTTCTTCCCATGTCAAGTACTACAGGACGGAGGACATGGAGGGGAGCAGTCGCTGCTTTCTGGGGCATTAATTCCTGCAAACTCACCTGACTTGCAGCAAAGAAGGGCTTGAAGACTGCTGCAAGCTCTGCCTTTCAGTCTCTTTGCAGGACTTTTGCTACCCGGATGCTACAAGACCACCTGAACATAAGGCTCTCCAATTTTCAGGTATATTCTTGTCCTTGAGAGGCCAGAAACTTGGCAGATAGATCCGATCAAACAATATGCTATTTTCTCTGTGCCACATTTCCCTGTGTTCAATCAGCCAGCCTCTGTGTATGTGTATTTATTTACTTATTTCACTGCAGTATCTCTGGGGCTGTGCTCTGAATCATGCCTGTCCCACCTTTCCTTCAGCCAGCCCTTGCAATGAGGGCCCCAGGGCCGGGACACGAGCTGCCAGCACCCAGGAGCTCCGGGAAAGGATGCCAGTATGGGGGGCCGTTCAAAAGCAGCAGTGCTTCTTGTGGAAATACGCAGTGGAAGA
This sequence comes from Mesitornis unicolor, assembly GCF_000695765.1. Taxonomy (NCBI): domain Eukaryota; kingdom Metazoa; phylum Chordata; class Aves; order Mesitornithiformes; family Mesitornithidae; genus Mesitornis; species Mesitornis unicolor. The sequence goes on along the minus strand of NW_010163251.1, from coordinate 29,002 downwards.
GAGTGAAAAGGATCCTTGGAAGTAAGTGAAGTTTCACAAGACCTGATTATGTATTAAAAACACAGTAATAATAGACACACTTGTAAACACGATCAGACCAGCACATCCCATGCCTTTACAGGCTTCTGCCACAGAGTGTACCACAAAGGACATTTTGTTTCTTCCATGTCTCATTTTAAGCATCAAGGGATGCAGAACAAACCAGTTCCTACTTCCAAAACCAAGTCTGATCTGGACCATCCAAAGCTTGCATGCTTTGGCATCCGCCTGCAATACCCCTTACACTCCCACACCACAAAGGGACCATGTTTCACCCCGATATGTCATTACTATGCTGAAGAATAAACTGCCAAGGAAAACAAAGAAAGAAAGAACTGACAAAACCTCCCATTCATTCATTTCTTACCAGCAGAAGCATTTGCCATCAGAACACCTTAAAGTGTGGAAACATACACTTGAAAGTCACCTCCTCCCATCTCCTCCCACGTGTTTTATTCCAGTTGTGCTCACTATTCCTGGTTCGGCCGGAGTCATCGGAGACATCAGGCTCTTTGTCTCTCTGGTGCCTGGATTCCCCCTGGGGCTACTTCACAGCACGTCCGGATGAACAAACTGTAACAATGATGCTTGAGCAACACTTGAGAAATGCAGAAAAGGAGGAGAACTGCTCCTTCAAACAGCCTCTCACTGAAGGGTGTCTAATTTTTTTTTTTAAACTGTGTTTCTTCTCCCATTTCTAGTGAGTAGGAGGGATCTCGCTTGAAAAAGGAAAGGCTGGTTTATACACATGAAAAGTATCTCCCTAGGGGAATGCATCTTCTTTGCCTCTCATGAGGTCAATCGATTATTTCATGTTGCCTTTTGGTATGTCAGAAATCTATTGTGCAGCAGTTTTGCTCCATTAAAAAGTATCTGAGGAAATTATTTTTGAAGAGTTTCTTATACATAATTGATTCCCTTGCAAAGCAAAAAATGGAATAGCTACTCTCCAGAAAAGATTACACCCGAATGATAAAAACATAGCCCTGCGAAGAAGCCGTAGGAAGGCAGAAGCACAAAACCAGGAGTCAACTCAGAAGGTGGCCACTCTCACTGCTATCTAGGTCAATGAAAGGAAAGCAAGACTCAATCTGAAGTTTGTAACATCCCATAAGCCTCATTAGTTCAGTTTTCTCTCTTCTTTCATATGATTCATGTTCCCTTCCCAACCCACCTCCCTCTCCTGCTTTAAACTCCAGAGCTCTGCTGGTCTCGTGGATGATCTTCCTGCTAAGCCATTTCCAAAAAGGCCAACGTGAAGGTGGAAGGAAAGTGTTGACTTCTTTCTACCCGTAACTGTGACCTGTGTGGACCCTGGCCCTGCTTGTCCACAGAGACAAAGTGTCACGTAAGTGTTAAGTCTCATCATTTCCAAAAAAATACTCTCATTTGGGCAGCTTGTGCTGCTTCTGCAGTCAAACGGAGCTGGAAATCCTAGAGAGCCAATGTGCAACCATCACAGAGAGCGTTCAGGAATGGCTCATGAAACTTTAATGCCAAGAGCATCCTGAAATTTGGGAACGTGTGGCACGGACACAGAAATTATCTCTGCTCAGCCCGTGTGTGCCAAGAGAAGTTTTACAAGAAGTTAAAAGGCCCATCCCCTCCAACACAGCGCATTAATAACCCGTAACACCGTGTGCCAGGGCCACGGAGCGTGAGAGGCACAGAAACAGCCAAAACCGTGTCTGTGGCAATGCACCCGGGGTGTACGCTTGCTCTCACCCACTCCATCAAACCCTCCTTAGCACTGCAAAACAGGTTCCAACCAACCAGTCGTCAAAATCCAGTGTGACACTAATATTCAGTATTTGTCTGCCAAAACGTGTGCTCCTTCCAAGGGAAGGGAAAAAAAAAGATCCTTAATGATATAACTACAAGAGCCACTGATTTTGTGACCAGCTTGCATGAATTTAGTTCATCTCCCTATTTTATAATGTTTGTGAAAATTTCTCTTGCAAAAAGAAATAACCAAACACCTCACTATAAACTCGGTGCTATGTGGCAGCTCTTTCCATGGCAACCCATCAGCACCGAGCCTGCTTCTCTGCATGGACCTCGTTGCACAACGA
>NW_010163251.1:0-26860 GCF_000695765.1 Mesitornis unicolor | reverse complement strand
GGAAAGAGTCTGCTGAAAAGCTCCAGTCTGGCAATCCCACCACCCTGGGGAACCCAAGGCATCAGGGGAAAGCAACACTTCCACACCGTCACTGCAGAAACGCCTCTTAGCTCCAACTGTTAACCAGCTGCTCTGTCATTTGCAGGTTGGTTGGTTTGCTTGCTTTGTAAGCACAGTCCATGTATTTTGTTTCCCAAACAGCATGGAAAATTACTTTCACAGTCCCAAAATCATTCCCTGCATCAGAAGTGAGTGGAATTAAGGCAACTGGGCCATGCTCTCAGATGGTCTCCACCTGCAAGAGCAGGATGCTTGCTGGGGGTATCTCCTTTCGGAGGACAGCTCCTGAAGGGGTGGGTCCTACAGGAAAGTTGGGGAGGGACTTTTTACAAGGACAGGTAGCGACAGAATGAGGGGAAATGGTTTTAAACTGGAAGAGGGGAGATTTAGACTGGATATTAGGAAGAAATTCTTTACTGTGAGGGAGGTGAGACACTGGCTCAGGTTGCACAGGGAAGTTGTGGATGTCCCCTCCCTGGCAGTGTTCAAGGTCAGGTTGGACAGGGCTTTGAGCAGCCTGGTCTGGTGGGAGGTGTCCCTGCCCAAGGCAGGGGTTGGACTGGATGAGCTTTAAGGTCCCTTCCTACCCAAACCACTCTATGATAGGCAGAAGCCTGTGTTGTTCTCAGCACTGGCAGGACAACCACGCTGGGCTCACCACCATCACAGGCAGCCCAGTCGGTGCAGAGTGCAGGCAGGCAGGGTGCTCGTGAGCTCCCTCACTGCCTCTGATAGCCATCACTGGATGCTGCAGCTGATGTTCTGCTACCACCAACCTGTCGCTGCTGCAACACCGATTAAACATGGGATATCTCTCTGCAACCGCAAGTTTTCCTCTAAAAGCACCCCATACACGCCCTTTGATGAATATTTTAGAAATTCAGCACCCTGAGATGTGTGGGAGCTAAGACCTCCAGGCACATCTCATTTTTAACTATTCTTCAACCTTGCCACATAGCCAAACCCTGTGTGTAACTACTCAGGCTCCAAAGCTGACACACCAGCCAGCTTCCGAGGACCCCCCCACTTCTTCCCACCAGCAGTCCCTCCCCATATTATCACCTGCAAGACTCTGCCTTAAGCACTATGATTACCCAGACCAGAGCAGTCCAGGGTTATTTCTCCTGAGGCTTTATATGAAAGTTTAGTTGCACAACAGTTTGTGAGGTATAGGAAAAAAAACCACGTTCCACAGCAAAAGCTGATACTGTTATTTGAAGTCACCAAACCCCCAAATACAAGTAAGAAGAGAAGAAGGGGAGAGAAAATATGCCTGTGGATATGGCTGGGGTTGACAAAGACATGAAACCACATCTCAGAGAAGCATTCATCAGCCATCACCTCTCCCAAATCCAGCCTGCGCTTGAGGCCTCTTTCCTGACAAAAGCAATGGCAAAACACGTTTCTGTGAAGAGCTTCAGCTTCAGCAGATCAGCTGCCTTCTGATGGGGAAATGCTTGCTTACGAACATTTCCTGAAGCAACTCCTGTCTCAAGGCTTTAGTGACATTCAGGGAACTAGATCAGGACTCATTACATGCTCCCCACCTGAAAGAGGAACCCAAGAAGAAAAACTGAATTGTTGAATTACTTCTATCTTTTCTCATTAAAGTTCCCCTTCTGCTCATGATTTCTGTCTTGTGGAAGCAATCTGCTTCTCCTGCAACGCTTTTTGCCTTCTCCACTCCCACCAAAAGGTTCCGGGGGTGAAGGAACCTTGGGCAGAAGAAATCAGGCAAACTGCCTACATAGCTCCTGATTTGAAAAAGAAACCCTTACAGAATCACAGAATCGCTCGGTTGGAAAAGACCTCTGAGATCATCATGTCCAACCGTTCCTGTCTACCCCCTAAACCATATCCTTAAGTACCTCATCTACTCGCTTTTTAAATACATCCAGGGATGGTGACTCCACCACCTCCCTGGGCAGCCTGTTCCAGCTTCTGACAGCCCTCTCAGTAAAGAACTTCCTCCTTATCTCTAACCTGAACCTCCCCCCTTGGCACAGCTTGGTGCCATTTCCCCTTGTTCTATCCCCCATCATCTGGGAGAAGAGACCAGCACCCACCTCTCCACAACCTCCCATTAGGTAGTTGTAGGTGGTGATGAGGTCTCCCTTCAGCCTTCTCTTCTCCAGGCTAAACAACCCCAGTTCCCTCAGCCGCTCCTCATAAGGCTTGTTCTCCAGACCCCTCACCATCCTTGTGGCTCTTCTCTGAACACGGTCCAGAATCTCAACATCCTTCTTATAGTGAGGGGCCCAGAACTGAACACAGTACTCGAGGTGCGGCCTCACCAGTGCCAAGTACAGGGGGATAATCACCTCCCTGGACCTGCTGGTCACACTGTTTTTAATACAGGCCAAGATGCCATTGGCTTTTCTGGCCATGTGGGCACAGTGCTGGCTCATGTTAAGCCGACTGTCAACCAACACCCCAACACTTGTGTGTCAACCAACACTTACGATTCTGTTCCACTCATGCAGGCCACGGGCCTCTGCTCTCCTTTTGAAAAACTTCATTTCTAAAGCAAAGTTATCCTGTACAAGGTACTACAAGAGGAGGAAAGGCAGCCAGGGAGCGTGAAAAGGATGCAGGGCCTGTAATGGAAATTCCTTACTTGGTCACTGAGCAGGTCTCTCATAACACTTATTAAAATAAAGCAAATATTATGAAACACAGCCCAACCGCATACAACACTGCTGAGAAATTGGATCCGTCTGCTGAAATCGGCTCCCCAAACTCCTCCTCTCCACATACTGGTGGTTCACATCAGTTAACTGCATCCATTCCACCCCAGGGCAAGAAGGGACAGGACTGACGAGACAGGATGGGTCACCCCTCATTTGATTAATCTTCAGAGTGGGGTTGGTGTCTAAATCTTTCCTGGTCTCTGTTGTCACTTGCCAAGGCTCAATCGTGGCTCTTCAAGCTGTTTCCCAGTGATGAAAGGTGGCACAAGAAAAGAGTTTGAGGGCAAAGTCTGTGGAACTTGATCTTAGCTGCTTCCAGAGCAAAGAAACCTTTATACTAGGTCTAGGAAAGCAAGTTGAAAAGGGCACTGTTTTCTTCTCATCATTTGTTTTTAATTCTAGATCTTATTCTTTTAAAACGGTATTTAATCAAGAATAGACAGATTTTACTTCTTTTGTGGTATAAAGCAGCCTAACTGCTGAGGTCAGTGTTTTCAGACAAATGCATAAAAGATGAAGACCTGGTTGAGGAAATTCAGTGCTGGCTGATTCATCCTTTAGAAAGGACGAACAACAGCCACCCAGCACAAGACATCTGCTCCTTTGAAGGTGCAGCGATTCAGCGTTGATATCAAATTATTTGACCCACCAAAAGGGAATCCACACACTTCACATTTCAGAGGAACCAAAGCACTCCCTGAGGTTTGGGTCAACAAAACCACCACCACCTCCTGCAAAACCACATAGCAAAAGACATCAAAAGCATACTGTGAGAGAAAGAGTGGGGGGGGAAAGCCAATGAGATTTCATTCAGAACCTAAGTAAGGAATCAAGAGGCTGTTAGTGAAAAAAAAAATAATTAAAATTTCCTCCTTGGACAACGCCATTTCAAGGTGCAGGCACAGAGGGACACGACATATATCAAACTATACAAAACCAGCACATGCCATTGCTGTTTCCTTAGGGTGTAAATAGCGCCAGAAAAGAAACAACTTTGAACCTGGCCCTCTGTCTGCTTCCAGTGCCGAGTGACTCAAAAGAAGGGCTGTCTGAAGACGCTCAGGAGCAGGTCAATCTTTCCCAGCAGGTAGGAGAGCTATAAATCAATCACTTTAAAATAATAATAATAAAAAATCCTCACAACAAAAAACCCTGAGGCTTGCTGGGATGAAGTAAAATTGGGGGGAAAGAGAAAGGTAAAGATGAAAAGCACCTGTAATCTCTTTAATGCAGCACTGAAGTTCTTATGAAGAGAAAGCACAGAAATGATAAGAAAAGGAAAGAAAGGAAAAGATGCAAGCAGCCCATTGACACCAGCTACAGATATATTTTTTTAATGGGCATTAGGTCAGCAGGGCATTTTCCACCTGCCCTGCTTAAACCAGAGCTTTGATGATCTTACACATGTGATTTTAATACAGCATTTATCCTGATGGGGCTGTACATTTATTTTGTGTATGTGTGCACATATACACATACACACACACACACATATATACACACACACACAGATATGTATGTATTTGCACATCACTGCATGGATGATAGCACAGGGTTTTCCAGACAGGAAGAAGAATCTGTAGGCAGATTAGGAAAACAGCAGATGTTGGGTTGCATCTCAACCGGTTTTTAAGTTTCTGACAAGGGAAAGGGGGAGAGAAAGGAACAGGCAGCAGGAAAGTGATACACGGGCTTGGAGAGAAGGGAAGAGGAGATACAAATAAAAACCAGCTTTGCCCTCAGCCTCTTACAATCTTGAATTCAGCTCAAACGGCCAAAAGGCCAGCCTTGCTGCTGCTGCCGAATCCTGTTCTACAGGGGCACCTTCCGTCTACCAGTGGAGCTCCAGGCTTTCCCACACCAAATGCACAAGAGCTGCCACATCCCCTTGCTCCTGCCCAATTTTTAGCCCAACCTTCAGGCATGCCCATCTCACCTCTTAAGTCTCAGCACGTTGGCCAAGGCAGGAATGATAAACCACATTTTTTGCTACATTTTTGCTAGCAATTTGTATCTACACATAAATGAAGACACTCCAGGCTTTCTCCTTCAAAAAGACTACAAAGAAGGAAAGATCACGAATCCACATTCTGCTTTTCTTTCAAATCCCCCAGTGCTTTTCCACTCCAGTTCAGTAAGGACTGTGTAAACAGACCGGAGCCCTTAGAGTTCTCAGTGAATTTGCTACTTGGCAAACATGGTGGAAGTTAAAGGTTAGTGAGAAGCTGAAGTCAATGTTTAAAACACAGACTAGCGACAGACAGCAGATTTGGAAGCTGGCTTTCAGAAAACCCTACCTTACAACTTTAGCAATCTCTTTGGTTTAATTACCACAGTTTTAAGACAGGTTAACATAACTAGACTGGATTATACTTTCTCTTAAGGTGCAAAAGATCCCTGGAGAACAATAATGTTCGTGCCAGCACCTATTTGCTATACGCCTACCTGTATGCAATACGCTTAACCTTGCACAATGCGTTTTAGTTGAATATATCCTATGATCCTCAACCAACCAAAGAATCTTTTCCTGTCCATTATGTGTTATGTAGCAGCAGTGTTACCCAAAATGGTCACTGTTTCAGGAGACCTGAAGACTTGAACTGCTGGCTGACATGAACAATGCAGAAGACGTCCATATCTCTATGGTGAACCTTCACCATGGACAGCATGGGTGCAGTGATGCTACAGATGGATGGTGCACATTCAATTTGCCCTTGGGTAAGTGAAGTTGGGCTAGGAAAAAAAAGGCTCTCGAGACTCAACAAGATGCTTAACATTTGCAAGTTGCTGTAAGAAAAACCAAGGAGATAACAATTCAAAGCAGTTTTACTTTACAAGGGGCAAGAACTGGGGATACATTTTCAAATTTAATTTTACATTCTTTGAGGATTATATTCCAGGAAATTACTCTGTTATGTGAATATTATTACTTAGTGACATTTTGGTCCCATTATCTCAGACTCTTTTTGGCACGTATGTCAGATGTGATTCACCATATGTTTAATGACATGCAATACACTGGTTCAAATATATCCTAATGCACCAAGCCAAGAGAACCTTTATTTTCTTATGCTTCAAGTTACAACTTAACTCAGAAATGCCTCAGTTGGTCACACAGTTCTCATCCCATTTTCAGATCTCCCATGTAGATTTATGGAACTTTAAACAACAAAAGAAAACCTCCTGAGACAGATAAAACTGCTTTTCATAAGTCTGAGAAAGACAGGATACGGTTTGACTGTTAGCACTAGAAATGTCCCAGCCCCAATACCTTCTCCAGCATTTTTGAGCTATTCATGTATTCTCTGATTACTAGGCAGGATTTTTATAGGAAGAAGGTTTTCCCAGATTAAGTTTTTCAACAATCACAGTTTCAGTGCTATGAAACTAAACAAGCCCCAGTCTCTGCCCAAAGAGTCTACACAATATTTCCCTGCTCAAAGAGGACTTAGGAAAATCATTAGCTGTAAATTGCTTTGAAGGTAAAAGAGATCAACCAAACAAACGTGCTAAATATTGCTGTCTCCATGAGTCAACACATACTTTTCAAGACTCTGTACTAACAATTTATACTACGATAAGAACAGGCATTTTGAGCAATAAGCTAGATGCTCTACAATCGGTGGCTCAGCAACAAGAAGCAACACCAAACGCTACTGTCTCTGACAATAGCCCCTTGCAGACAAATCTGTTTTAAGGTTAAACCAAACAAGTTTTGACTCATGCAGTCAGACAAATTTTGTTCAACCCCTTCAGTCCAACGAAGGCAAAGAGCTGAGTGTGCTTCTGCCCTGCAGAGTGTAGACAGCAAGTGGTGTCCACCAGAATGACACAAACCTTTGCGAAGCTGGAACCACCTTCCTACGAGGCACAGCACACCGAGTCAACCAGTGTGGTGCTGGAGGTGCACAGAGGAATTTGGCACAGAGCCTCTGTCAAAGATGATCTTGGGGAAGGAGCAGCAGAGGAACACCATCACCCCCAGTAACTCCTACAGGAAGGATGCACAGGCTGGCATCTTTCTTATATTGACCAAATAAAATAAAAAAATCACCACATTTACTCACGGGAATGCAAAGCACCTGCCCCCAACCAACAGGACAGCTGGCTCCTTCCCTCAGTTAGATTAGGTGCTATCTAAAAAGGAAAGCACAGCTCATTACATGAACTCTTTGAACTTGGGGGAACTCAGGGTTTCCTGAGAGGTGACACTGGGGATTGTCCCCCCTTTTGGAGATCTCAGGGCTGGGTGTTCAAGGAAGAGCAGAGCGGTGTCAGATGGTGCCAGCAAGACTAATCCTGCTACAGCCTCCTGAAAAGTGAAGCAAGATGACTGATAGCAACTGGTGGGTCTGCACAAAAGAGGGTGGTTTCTCCCCCAAAACTGACCTGGTGCTGGACAGTCGTGGTGACACCATAAAACATGAATACATTTTAAAGCTCATTTCACCCCAGGAGCCTCTGACTGAGCGAACATCATGCTGGGACCAGGTGAGGCCACACACATGCATTGCAAGGCAAAAGAACAGATGCATTTTTGCAATCCAGAATTTATTGCAAAATTCTGGGGTTGGAAAGCATCACACAAGCAGCACATTTTAAGGGAGGCTTCCAATAGCCAGTGGGCAGTTGGTATGGCATCACCACGGTGCTCAGGGTGTTGGAAAGGGACTCTGTGATTTTCCAGCAGCTGTTGTGCTATCAATGCTGTACATCGGAGCCCGTGATGTTGATGTTAGCGCTAAGTTTACAAGCACGCATTTCAGGCGTCTGCAGAAGAGAACACGACACCTGAGCCCAGCGCTCAGTCCCAATGACACATCCCAGAGCACAGTAAAAACACAGGAGGTTTTTAGTAGGAGAAGAAACATTTTTAACATGTTATCTATGACTGGCCAGAGGCCTTATGAGCTGTGTGTATTTGCTGGGAGACAAGCAACACGCTGCAGAGGCCTGGTGTCAGAAAAAGGCACACAGGGACTGCAATTTACAGGGGTCAGTCACTAGCTAAATCTACTAGTTTGTTGACTGGTATTTTCTTACATTTTTGCTATGCAGGAGAGCATGGTCAGACCAGCACAGATGGGCATGAGGCAGGTACGGAGCTGAGTCTCCAGGAGCCCGAAGCAAATCCAGGTCCTGGGAGGATTCCACAGCTCCACTGCCCTGTAAACCCCGTGCTACACAGCGCTGCTAACCCACTGATGCTGTGTGTAGCCATTCTTGAATGGCTCAGAAACCCACCACCATTTACAAATGACATTTTTCTGGTGTTTATTCCTTTCGTAATCAGCTTATGAAACCCTCAAAAATACCCGTTCTCAGCCTGAGCTTGCTACTTGTTTTGCTATTCAAATGCTCTTTTGGTATCACCTACCCCTCTACCAAAACCAAGAGCAGCTGAACCACGAAGTGTTTCCTCCCCTGCTGCCACCACAGAAGCTGTTTGGAAGTCACCACCTCCCTCCTCTCCATTTATTGTGTCCTCAAGCACACAGCTGTGCACAGACCAGATACACCACCACGGCAGAGCGGCACCGGGTCCATCTTGGCGGCTGAGCCCTGGATATTTTTTTTTCCCCACCTTTTTTTTTTTTTGTCCCTTCATGCCTGCCCATGTCAGGGGATGCAAACCCAAACCCCAGCCTGCCTTCCGTGCATCCTACGGTTAAAAACCCTGTCATCCCCAAAGGTGCTGTGCATTGTGGCAGGCTCTGGCAGCTTTACACCACTTTTAACATACAGGGTGTACCTCCAATTTCACTGCCATCTCCAGCCATCAGGGCTAGCACACGGCTAATATCTGCAGTCAGGAGTTCAGCCAGATGACACTTGGCTAGAAAGAGATGCTGAGAGATCCTCATGACATGCACAAAACGCATCCTTAAGATTTCACAGACACCAAAGTGAGGTGCTTTTGGATCTTCTCTGATAAAAAGTGGCACAATTTCTATAGTAACAGACCAAAAGTTATCACTGCAATAGGAAGCACTACATGTTATGCTACTGCTGCAGAAGTTTCTTTCCTTTGGATAACAAAAAGAAAGTGTTTATAATGAAACAATCCCTATTAAGGGTGCCCTCCCTTCCCCTCGTAGGCACACATGGGCTGCTCCTCACCTATTCACAAGCACCTTCTCCAAGTGCCTTGACTGTATTTTTAGAGGGGCTGATCTCGAGTCATTGAAGTCCTCTGAAATTTTGCTACTGGCAAAAGCAAGATCAAAGAAAGCTGCTCCTTCTCTGCATGCACCCAGTATCAGAGGGATGGTCTGTTCATGGCCACTCAGAAGGCTCTTTTACTTAAGAGAAAACCATTGGAGGGCAAGGTAACGTCAAGACGGGGATTCACCGAATGCTTTACAACAGAGCTAAAAAAGTGCAATTCCTCTTTGTATTTACATGGTATACAATGATTAATATATAATCATTACATGATTATATAAATATATATTTATTATATACAATATAAATTCCATTTATCTATAATATTAATAACAATAAATGCAAGACCATTCCCCATCCTGCTGGTGCTCGAGTCTCCTGCTGCAGTAAAACCCAGCGGCACGCTTGCTCCTCTCCCTTCCTACACACACGGCGGCATCCGAAACCCAGCCGCCTCAAGTGCTGCGGGGTTTGATTCATCCGTAGCGAGCCTGGCTGGATTTCAGAGTGCAGCGAATGCAGTCACAGTCTGGTTTGAGGCATGCAAGCAGAAGACCGTGCTTGGAGAAGTGCAGACAGGAAACGTGCCAGATTGTTTATACCTGAGTCATGACCAATGTTGACAGTGAAAATCGAGACAACTCAGAGGCCACTGCTGTGCTCAGTGCATGTCTGACGCTCTACCCTCACTCCATCAACAGCAAAATCAGGACTAAGCACACATTACCTATGCAAATATCATGGCTGTGTTGCATGAAATTATTTGTGATGCAAAGCACATGATACTCCCCCCACATTGCATTTGCTGGGTTAGGAGACAGGGACACGTTCTCCAATACATGACCAGACTCACAGGTTCAGGCACTCCTGCTTTCAGGATATTAACTCCCTGGATTTCCAACAAGACACCCTAGCAAATGAGTAGCCACTGAGAGGACAACACTACTGAAAACTACTGATGGCAGCAGCAGATGAAGGAAAGGTCTAGGACAGGTGGAGAGAGGAAAATCCAGAAAAGTTCATTGCAATTTTTGTCACTTCCCATCTCTCTCCTCTCAATTCACCCTACTCTCTATTCCATCCCTTGTTGTTCTTGCTTACCAGGCAGACGTGGAAGTAGCAGCATGCGCTTTAAATCAACTGGGACCAGTGAAGAGGAAAGCAAGCAAAGCCTGGGCTAGCTTTAAGTGTAAGGAGTAAGGGTTTGGGCGAGGAGAAGAGACCCCATGCTTGGTTATATGGGGATTTGGGACAGATCACCGACTTGCAATACAAGGTGTGTGCATGGATACTAAACCACTGTAAAAAAAAATAACTAAAAAAATGCCCTCGGGCTTCATTTCGAGAAGTCCTTTTTACTGCAATATCTCTGAGCGCTTGCTTGGGAGAGATGTGCCCTTCACTCCCACGCAGGGCTTTTTGCCAGCTTGGATTCATCCTTATCCTCAGGGGTGGGAAAGTCAGATCTGCCAGAATGCAGGCTGTGCCTCTCCAGACCACTTGCCACTCCCAAATTACTGTACACTGAAAATCTATATAGCATGTTACACCCATATAGAGAGGCCGAGTACTTGAGGCTGAGCTGGGGACCTAGCAGGTAAACTCTTTTACAGCAGTCTGCATTTGCAGTGGAGCTTTTATTTCCCCTTGCAAATCACATTTCAGCTTTTCCAGCATGACCCCAGTGCAGACCTACCCAAACACAAATATAGGCTCTCGTCTTCTAATTTTTTCCCCTCCTGACTAACCCAATGTCCCCTCATTGGGAAACGTTTTCCAGGGCAGATCTGACCATTTAGACCTGCCACCCATCACAGCACTTGGGAGCAATACACAACAGGGATTCCTCAATGCTCACCTCTGGGTCTGCATCACCACACAGGCTCCTGGCATGGCCATCGCTCCCAGACAGCACTGCCTCCGCTTGGGATGGTGCTGCTCCTGACCTTCCCTGTTCTCCCTTCTGCTCCACTGCCCAAATTTTGGCTATCAGCCACATCTCTCTCACCCCCATAACCTGGAGGCATTTTGCCTACACCCCAGCACATAACCCAAGCAGAATCACGATTCTACAGCATTTTTCTTTGTATCCCTCTTAAAATTCTGCTGCAGAATGAAAATTCCAGGTAGAAACGCTATTTCTCTGCCTTCTCATCACAATTTCCATTTCAGCTACTTAACCTTCCACTCTATAATATTCAAAAGTGTTGCTGCTCAGACCCCTACCGATGCTAGGCACCATCACCAAACCCTTCCCAGTGGCTCCACAGTTCAAACCCCTCAACCCTCCTTGCTCCCCTGAAGTTGCCCAATCACATTGGTTAACGTCACAGTGCTCACCTCCTCCGCTCCACTGGCAATGCCAGCTCCATCCATCTGCTCGTCAGCTTCCCCCCACAACAGCCACTGCCTGCCCCTTGGGCACTGCAGGACCTCCTGCCATCCGGCTGCAAAGCCTGGCCCGGCTGCAAGCATCACTGAGACCAATGTTTGCTATGAAACTGGTTAAATTTGACTTCTGCAGTACCTTTTGGTTTTTTACCGGTAGGAAATATAAAGGATTTCTTCCCAGACTTCTTGGGAATCAGCAGCTGACCCAGGTGGCTACAAGCATGCACTGCCCTGCCACCTCCTGTGCTTGTCACTGCCATCACCCTGCTTCCATTACAGCTTCCCCCCATATGCTGGGATCACCTCTGGACTCCTCAAGGTTGCTATCAGCTAGCAGAGGGGTTTAAACAGAGTCCAAAACACTTGGCATACAAAGAAGTATGGGATGCAACTCAGAAGGATGTTTTAGACAACTGCCTAAGACATCCATACTGTGCAATATTACTGTAGCAATAATATTATCCCTATAGTTTTGGGTGCAACAGTACACCTCCAGCATAAATAGGAAGCAAAGCCTTACTTCCGTTCCTGGCTTCCTAGACGAGTTCAGGCAAATCTTCTGCACCCGAGTTTACATGCCTAGGGACTGGGTTTGCATCTCCCTCTGAGCTGTTCAATCCTGGATCAAGGGCAAGGCATGGCAGAGATGAGATTATCTGTGCTGCTTTGGAAGGAGGACATGACACTGCGCAACCAGAGCAGTGCAATGAGCATGGACATCCTCCAGCCTGGGCTGCCACTACAGATCACCTATAGAAATGGGTATAGAAGACCTTCGGGCCAGGATGGCACTTCTCTCATCTAATTTTTCCCATCTAATTTATGTCTCAGTGTGACTGGGGAGAGACCAGCAACTCTGAGGGTTATGCATGCAACCTGCCTCAAACACCTGTCCTAAAGCAGGGTGAAACGTCTGCAAATGGTGCAGCCTCTCAATTGATCCCATGAGAGCAAGAGGCCAAGTGCATCAATCCGAGGGACCTGGCAAGGCCTCATCCCTGCACACACCCCATGGAGGTACCCACAGTCTCAGACTCCTTGGCAGCCTTCCCATCCCTTCAGGAAATAAAGGTATTATTTTCCAAGTAAGGTTTCAGTACAATATTATGGGCTGCAATGTGAATAGAGACAAAGTGTGTGATACTGAAGTTAATCACTGAAAATAGGAGCTAGGAGGGAATCCCATGAGAGTGACACATTTATTTCATTATTATATCACAGATGACATTAAGTATCCACTGAGTCCCTCAAGGCAGAATTCTTGCATAAAAAGCATCGCCATTTACCAAGCACGATAGAACCTGCAACTGTTCTATAAATAAAGGGTATTTACAAAGAGAGCTGTTAAATATTTATTTTTCTCTAGAGACCGAGTTCTCTGTTCATTTGTTTCTGCTGCAGAATCGCTCGGTATCAGGGAGCAGAGGAGCTCACCTAAAAAAAGACTAGGAACTAGTCCAGAGCCTGATCCGGACACAACACCAGCCTCCTCGACAAGCTGGCGAGGGAAAAGCATCCAACCTGACACAGAGGGAACATGAAGCAAGCAAAACGGGAATGATCTCATCCAGTAGGCCAAGGTAAAAGACGGAACGCCAGCAACAAAGCAGCGATTAATAAATGCTATCGCACCGCTCTGTCCTGACGGAGCTGGCTTGGCACCATACATTAAGGAAGTGACAACCTTCAATTGTGAAGAGTAACTGTAGATTTGCATTAGATTTGCTTTGTGCCTTGGGAACAAACACACGTTTCTCACAACTAACGAATTAGTGATTTTTTTGTTTGTTTCCCTTTTTAAATGTTTTTTTTTGAAAGCTGACAGTTCTGGGAGGGGGCAGAAAAAACCCAACCAAAAAAAACCCCACAGCTCTGAAATACACTTCACTGCTAACCCTTTGTAGTAGCAATAGTAATAGTTCTTACTCCAGCTTGCCAAAAGCTGAGTTTTAATTAAATATTAAAAAGCTATTTGTTAAAATAATGTTGCCATAGCAACTAGAGAAAGCTAAAATACCCTGGCGTTTCTGACTCACAGCATATTAATCAACCACCAGCTATTATATAATGAGCACCCCCTGCAAGCGCCTGCGGGAACCGTGGCACCGAATGCCTGAACCTGTAGCCCCTAAAACGGGCAGGGATGGCCTCTGGACTCTGCCCTCTCTGTGCTCACTGCTTGCCCCTGGCTTGGACAGGACTGGGTGGTTATCCAGGCTCAGCACAGGAATCACATGCCCAAATATTTTGGGGAAGCCATGCTGGAGCACATGGGGGCACGAAGAGGGATGGTGCTGGGCGAGGGGAGGTTTTGGCGGCTCCCTGCATGCCCAGAGCAGCAAGGAGCTTATGTGGCTCCTTCCCAGCAAGCCCCCTGACCACCTGCCTCCACTGCTCATTTAATGAACACGGTGCTTGCACCAGATCTATTTCTGTAATAATTTTTTTCTAAAAATTATTAAAATTATTTTTTGCAGCAGGTGCCTTCCCACCATCAGGTCAAACGTGCAAAACTCCAGAGGAGCGGAGATTAAACTTTGCAAGGGCAAACCAGCTCTGCCACTCACCCAGACCAGCTTAGTTTACAGATTTAAAAAAAAGACAAACAAGCAGAAAACCCCCAACCCCTCTTAAAATACCCCCAAACCATCACATCTCATCTCCAGCCTAGCTGAAACAACCCTTCTACACTCTCTGTCCGTGCACCACAAGGATGGCAACCTCAGCCATCCACCAAAGCCGTCCTCTTCCACAGCTGATCCACAGCTGCCATCAGCACTCACTGCTGCCCTTGGGAGGCTTTTCCTTGGGGCCACAGCTTGTGGTGGAGGCGGTGGGACTGCTCCCGTTGCCTTGATCCATGCCACGGCACCACCACATGGTCTGTGATGACAGAACGGCTGCAGAAGGGAGTCGAGCAATTGAGGTCCAGAGCAACATTGGCTTGGGGGAATAGGACCAAGAGGGAGAAGTGCAGCTGTGTTTCTCAGATGGTGTTGGGGACAACCTTCCTCCCCTTGACAATTCAAGTTTGTGCTTTTAACTCCCCCCCCTTTTTTTTTTTCAAATGGAAAATAAATATCTAACCACATAGTTATTAACTGAAAGGAACGCGATGAATATTACAGCATTCGTACGCCAGCTTTGGTTTGCTGCTGCTTTGTTTGGGTGTCACAGGCTGTGGCTATGACAACCACAAGCCGTTATTGGACTGATGTCATTCGTGACATCATGCTTAATGGAAAAGGAAGAAGAGATGCTACCAAAAATAAGAACAATGGAACAAAATCCAATTTTGCCTCTTCAAGTGCCGTCAACTCCTGTTCATGGAGTAAGGTCCCAAAGAAGCACCAAGCTGGGGCTGCTGAAAAACCAGGCCCAGGCAGTGCTGAGCACTTGGGAAAACCTGGCCTCATCTCTCCCCCTGGCTGCAGCATGAACCATGAGTTTGCAGTCACACAGAAGAAATCTACGCACCTCTTCTTGGCCAGGAACCACTGGCACTATCCAGAGCCCAAGCCTGGCTTCCAGATCTAAGACAAAGGGAGTGATGGTTTTTGGCAAAGCCTGACCTCTCCTGACTAAGTTCCTCCTGCTTTCCAACCAGCTTCTCCTCCCCATCTCTATTCTTCCTCCCATTTCCATTCTTCTTCCCATCTCTATTCTTCAGTTATAGCAGAATTTTTCTCCCCTCTTTAAAAATAAAATGCAGTCTGTCCAATATTTCCAGACAGTTGCCCAGCTGCACAGGGGGAAAACGTGCACTGATTTTGTGGAGAGTGCATGGTTCAGAGAGGTGGCTTTTCTGGTGATGAGTGATGGCTTCAGTCTCTGAGGGCTGCCCCAGCTGGAGTCCAATCTCAATCTGTGTAAGAGCAAGGAGGCAGCACCACTGCTGCGTTTCACAAAGCCACTGCTGTATGTAGCACTGGCACTCATAGGACACACTGTGCTCAGACCTGTCTTTAACAGAAAGCATTTGCAAATTCAGTACTCAAGCTCCAAGCAACAAAAAAACCCCTAAAATCCTGAAGCCCTAAAAATTCTATCGGGGGGATCTTGCCAATAAAAAAGCAGGTATTGGTTTTAAATAACAGAACAGAGATGCTCCCTTACAAAGGGGAGGTGGATTATAGCCTAAGAGAGGAGAAGGTGCCACTGCTTACAGCTCCCTGCCCTGCCTCTTTCTGCTCGTCAATGTCCCCAAACCCACTGGAAGTGGCAGGAGCTCCCTAAACCAACACCATCCCTAACTGCTCATAACACAGCACATCAGCACTTGGTCTAGGTTCCCTCTGGTCAGCCAGAGCCATCCCAAACCACTGCTGCATCCCACACGCAGGTGGGATCTTACAGTTCTGGTTCTCCCTGAACTTGTGACAAGGACATAGTTTCTCAGTCAGCATTGCCCTGCTGCTACCACCCGCGCTCCCCAGTTCCTCACTTGGGCTCCTGTCACACAGCCAGAGTGGGAGGAGACAGGTAAATGGGAATTTACAGCCTCCTTTCACTGCTGAGCAATGACTACCTCTCGCTGCAATCACTGCAGAGCCACCTAAGACCATACAGGAGTTATTTGGGAACCTTCCAAGCAGCCTGCTCTCCTTTCCTCTTTCATCCTCTTAACAAGCTATGATATATCGGAGGCACTTGCAGACTGCACGCACCCTCAGCATCACTGCTTTGCTTTGGCTTAACAACACAGAAAACATCTAACTGGGACTAGCGGTGCACATTTGAAGAGCAGGAGCAGGTCTCCTTGTTTATTCCTTTTGTGGAAGCAACTACCACAGGGGTTGCATTAGGACACAGATTCATTAGGACCTCAGGAACACTTGCCAAATTCCAATACTTGACAGAAAAACAAGCAAACTTAGCTTTTGAGAAGAGTAAAGAGCATTTCTAGCATATGGACATACTTTGAGAGACACAATATGTGCATGTGGCTGCTGAGTTTTCTTCACCTAAATCAGTATCTACCCTTCCCACCACTCCAGAGCCAACACAGCCATAAAAAAGAGAGACCAGAGCCCATCCTATGCAATGCTTTGCAAGTGACTGACAAAAAATAAATCCCATGGCTCAATTAGCATGTCTGTATAACAGTTTAAACACCAAGGAGTTAGGAGAAAACGTTTGTGATTCAAAGGGAGAATATGAACCAGGGACCTTACTGAGGGAGGGTCAATACAAAACGTGGTCATAATTTCACATCCCTTTTCTCCCAGTAACTGCACTTACTGTCAGTAAGTATCCTTCACAAAAGGCTGAAAGTAGCATTCCCTATTCAATTTTTTTTGCTTTGCATTTTCTGAATGCTTGTCAGATATTTATTAGGGAATTTTTACCACATCTTTACCAAACACTGATGGACACAGTTTCTCTCCTGTTAACAAAACAGAGTCCTTTCTATTTGCAGGCTGATTTCAATTTGGGGTTTTATTCTGTTCTAGCCCAAATAGATTCGTGTTGCTGTAACAGAAAACAGGCTGTAAGCCACTGAAATAAAAATGGAAACAAAACTCTGCTGATTTCCAAGTAACCATAGTTTTCCATCACCACAGAACAGTGTAAAAATGGGATGGGAGTTGAGCTGTTTTTAAAAACTTCAAAAAGCCCCATTAACCAACCCCTCTGCTAAGAAAATGTACTTACAGAAAAGCAGCAAAGCCCAGAGCAATAGTATCTAAGCTCCCAATCCAAATTTTAAATCAGTTATCCAGCTTTGCACCAGCCCAGAGGAGCTGCTCCAGGAGCCCACACTACACCAACCACACAGCCAAAGGCTCCAGCCAGGACTCACTGAGGTTGGTCAAGTGCAGTCTGGGCTGGTCTACCTGGAGAACCATAAACCAGACACGGCTGCTGGGAAATCACAGCCCAGATCCTTTAGAAATGCATTAGAAAAAGCCCATAGTGCAGCTGCTCCTTCAGTATATGCTTATATATATATATATAAAAAATACATATATTCGTATATAAAAAAAAGCTCCTGGCCAAGCTGCTCTGGAGTAAGGGAAGGAGCCAAGCATGCAGGCATCTCCCATGGTGTAAAATTTCCTCCAAAGTTATTCTACCAGATAAAGGAAGAGCTCAATATTGGAAAGTTTTCTGTTTAACTGACAGGGCTGGGGTGCTGTGCACACACACAAAAACAGCCTCATGGCAAATCTGTGCTCTTCTCCCCTTTTGAAAGACATGAGGAATGCCCCAACTCAACACTCCAGCAAGATTTTGTCTTTCAATAAGTGGTAAAGCTTGGAAACAACAAACAAGCTTCAGATGGTGCTAATGGTCCATTCTGCTGACCATATTCTCAGTTAAATGCATTCATGTGGTTCATATCTGCAGCGAGTTTAATTACTCAGCCTATGTGGTAATACAATGCTGACTTTATTTTGTGGGTTGCAAAGAGGTGCCAAAGGCACACAACTGGTTCCAAAAGATTGGATTTGCTCGCTGCAAACATTTCTTAAAGTGTCTTTTTAAAAGAAAAACTAAAAAAAAAAATCATCTTCCTTCTGTTTGAGCAAGCTTGCGTTTCTCATTAAAAGGAAAACAGAAAAAGAAACTACTCACAGAACTGCATTTCTTACATCCTGGGAATCACAGTACTTATACCTTTCTGAAGGCGAGCAGAACTTCTGATACCTACAAAAGAGGGAAAAGCTGGGTAAGTTACAGGAAAAAACAAAAAAGGAGAAAACAGCAACCATCTCTCTCCCTTTCTGACTGGCAATTTAGGTTTTTTGCCAACAGCCGGGAACGCCGACTGACAGGAATTGGAACAATTCCCTTTTCCACTGACCACCACTGACAGAAGCAGAATTTGTAAGAGGTGGTGCTCTAGCCCTGTTACAGTAACACAACAAACCTTGGGGGCCTCTTGGGGAAAAAAAAAATCCACATTTCTTGGGCCAAGCAGACAGTGGAGAGCACTGACATGCTGACGTCCTAAGATACCGCTGCTGCGGTTCGGACTGGAAGTACCCACAAAACCTCTGCTGCAGCAGCCATGTACCAGAACAAGCTCTGTTTGGCTACTGAGCTCTTCGACCAAATGCCATCAAAATTGCCTTTCTCCTCCTTAAAGAGACTCACCTGTTGTGTCCCAAAGCTAAAGTTGGCTTTTCTCATTTTTTGCCCTTTTTCCCCCATACCGAGAAGGAAGAGGAAGGTTTAGCTTCAGCAGCCGCAACAGCAAAACAATACCAAAAAATTTCCCCCTTTGGCAGCAGCTGTAATGCACACCTGAGAAACACCATGCCTGCAGGTCTGCAACAAATAGGTAATGAGGAAATAAATGGTCTTGGGACTGCTCAGAGTAAAAGGAATACATGTAGCAAAACACCCTGCTAGGCCTTCAAGAAAAAAAGCAGCAGCAGCTTATTGATTGCTTCAGAGGCACCACGAGCACAACCTGCGTTTTCAGCTCAAGCTGAAGTATTTGAGTTTGAAACTTCCCAAAAGAAATCACTCAGATGCTTTTGCTCCTTCCCAGCAGGTTAGGAAGATTTTTTTTTTTTTGGCCCTTTATAAAGGAAGATAAGACTTGATTTCCTGAAAGGGCATCATGGCTACTGGAGGAGCTGGGACGCCAGGAGCTGTTACACAACCAAAACCATCTTTTAAGAGCTTAGAACAGAAAAAGCTGCATGTTTATTCATAGATGAAAGAGATGCTGCTTCCCACTTTGCTCCATCTCAGAATAAGGCAAAAAAATGCTAGTTTTGCTGAATTGTAAAAGAGAAATAAGACTTAGTAGGCTGCTGCCCTTCCTCCTACTTTTGGGTCAAATCCCCCATCCTCCCGCTGTAGGTTGCAAGCTCAGACTGGAGTGGTTTCCGTATTTAATGGACTTTGTCCACCTGTACCAAATCCCCTATCTGAAATCTTGTCTTTTTAGTGCTGTGTCCGACACACAAAAGTGACCATAAATCTTGCCAACAGGACCAAAACCCCTTATGAATAAAAAGCTTTTAAAGAACAACAAAATCACCTATATCACAACACAAACATGTCTTTCCTCTGATCTCTAACTTCTGCTTAGAAAGTTCATTAAAATAAACGTGTATGTATGGTGCCATTGCTTCTTAGGACTGTATAATGAGCCTCACAATTTTGGTGCTTTTCCTAAAGATGCAGCTGGTGAAGTTTCTGCAAGGATCCCTGCTGTAGGAAACATAAAGGAGGAAGAAATCTCCAGGGTTATTAAATGCAGTCCCTTGCTGTTGCACTTGTACTGCACAATCCTCTCCAGAAAGCATCCAAAAAGTTTCTATGCCTTGTGGCTACAAGAATATGATTTGAGTTTAGCACAACAACTCAGAAACAAGTTGGTAATATATACACACACATGTATATACACACATATTTCAGATCTTTTAAACAATTCCACGGTTCTGGGAGAACCATGTTTCTGCTTTTAAAAGCCTGGAGTTAGGCAGTAGTGAAATGAAGGCATCACAGCCATATTTCATACACAAATGTCAATTTTTTTGGCAACAGCTGGGTAATTGCTAATGAAAACAAAACACGTCTTGCCCAGTTTGTTCGTCCTAAATATCCTTGCATGGGCAGTTCTTGAGTAGCCTCTGGTGGGGGTATGCTTACTCCAAGGCAGGAGAAGCAGCTCTCCTTGGCACAAAAGCATCACTTCCCAAAATGCATCACAGCTCTGGGATCAGGTGAACGCAGACCAGACCTCTCTGGTCCACAGGAGGGCATTCCTCACATCCTTGCCTATATGAGCTGTGCCACACAAACACCTGCACAGTCATGGACTGGGGACATCTTTATCTGCTGGTTCCCATGCCATGTCCTGGTGGGCACATATATGGGACAGGGGATGGTGGTTTGTGAGCCTCCACACACCGCCTGCTTCACAGGGATTTCCTGTGAGACTCAGCCGCCAGCTGTTTCATTATTCTAGAGGCTTTCCAAAAAAAGCAACATCTTGCAGCAAAACAAAATAAACAGAAAAAATTTTAAAATACTTTTTTAAAGTGTGTAACTTGATAAACAACCAGCACTCCACATGGTTTCTGCAACCCAAACACTACAGCACTAACTGCCTGAAAATAGGATTATTTTGCTTTGTTCGCCATGAAATTTCTCGCAAAAACCAGATCATCGAGATATCTTCAGTGAGCTAAAATGTAAATCTAGAGCTGCTCTTAGGGCAGGGAAGAGAAATAATGGTACTTTTTAGCTGCTTGACAGAATAGTTCCTTTGAGACTCTCTCAACCTACAGAAATGATCCATTTTTCAAAAGAACATTTTACAGAGAGAAATGGAGTTGGGAGCCCTGAAAGCACTTCCCGAGCTGTGCTTGAGAGGAAGAAAAATAAACCCCAAACTCCTCCTGACCTCTCCTCCTGAACGATGCCCACTTGGTGGCTTAAGCCCTGCTGCTGGTCAGCTGAAAGCATCGCTGTGGAGCAGCCCCATGAGGATCTGGAGCTTCCCACTAGCACTGCTGGTAACCCATTCCCACCACCTGCCTGCCCCAGTGCCCAAAATTTGGTGGGAGAGGCAATAGGTTAGAGTCATTTTTTTCTTCATCAACAAGTCCCAGGATGCTGCTTTCCTCCGTTGCTGTCTTAGAAAGGCAGGAATTCGGCGAGGCTGGGGTGCAGGCTCGTCTCCGCTCCTCACTCCCTGGCATTTGTATGGTACCAGGCATTTATTAACTTCTCAGTCTAGCTTATACCTAGATTTCCTTAAAAGCTACCATGATCAAAATTACCACCGTAGCAATCTGAATTACTTCTAACACTAGACTAGAAATGCCTTCTGTGGAATTAAATATGCACAGCTGCGTCGGAAATGGGGGGTTTGCAGCCCGTAGACTGCAGACTGTAATTACAGCATGATTAGCAGATACGAGCGTTCCTGAAAGTCGTCTGTATCCACACGCTGAAAATCCCAGTTATCCCAGCGGATCCTGAGCGCCCCAACAGCTCCTGAATGCTGGTCTGGTCCTCATTAAACATTCACCAAACCTGGCGGACTTCAGCGCAAGGGAGTAACATGCTCATGAGCATGCTTCACTTCAACACCTTTTCATAAAGCTAATAAAATTAACCTATCCCTGCCCACATCCCTGACACAAACGTATAAAACACAACCCAGAGTTTCCACTAAATACCTAGATGTGTGGTGAAAAAGACAAGAAAAATCCCAGAAGTGAAGTCTCTGCATAAATACACATCCCCTGTGCAGACGGTGATGCTCAGAGTGGCTCAGTGATAAAAAGAAAAGGAAAAAGTTTCCTAGGCTTAGGCAGATTTTCACTGTCACAGAAACTTATTCCCCCTCTCAGAGCTTTGTAAGATTTCAGAAAACATGCTCTCTATCAGGATTAAAATAATCTCCTTCCATCCCGCCAGGGAGAAGCACAAGTGATGTCCAGGGCAGCGGATGCTGAGCCATACACTGAAGCTGCCTTCACCCAACCACCGCTCCCAGGAGACTGCTCTGAGCCCTGGGCCGCAGGCTGCCCAGGGACGAGATGGCCCAGCCGCAGCTTTACTTGAAGCCAGTAAGAAGATGTGGTTTGGCTGCCGACGGTCCTGGCCTGCCTTTCCTGGCACTGGGTGGACAGATGGACCACAACTCCGCTGCTTCTCATCTCAATGCTTACTTAAAAAATGTGCAAACAAATAACATTAACCTCATGTCCTCATCATGGAGATATGTCCCCCCAGCGTGGAGGAATGTGTCCCCTGCATCTCCACTCAGGTCGCACAGTCTTTCTGCATCTCACTTTCCATCGTTAAATCACGTTTGTTGGAAACCAGAGCACTGAACCAAAATGAAAGAGAATGGGAAAGCACTGCTCAAAGTGGATTATATTTACCTTTCAACACGTCCCCCAGCTGTGGATGTCAGCACAGGAGAAAGGTATAATACTTTCTTTCCTATCTCCTTAACTGTTCCTACCTTCCTTCAACAAATCAAAGTGTTTTCTTGAAGGGTGAGAAATCTCAGTTTCGTATACTATTTTAAATTGGCAGCAAGGGCTTTAAAGCAAGGAGCATGTTTGATGGTGTAAGAAAATACAACCAGAGAGACCGCAATGTCCTACAGCCTTCTGGCCAACAGAAATTTCATCATTAATTTGTTTGGCTTTTAGTAGAGTTAAACTATTTCACATTATTCCTCTCAAACCTTGCATTTCAGACTGTCTCCCACTGGTTAGTTACCTACGAGACAAGGCACCAGAGGCTTGCCCATGGTAACAAACATGTTGGAAAACAGTTGTCAGCCTCTCCTCTGCCAGAGCCATGATTGATAACTGTTTTCCAACATAGTGGTTGCTACAGTAGCACTGTTGTAGGATGCTTTTGCTGCCCAAAATGTCTTCTATTTTATTTTTAAACAGCCAATCTGCAGACCATTCATCCACTAATTTATTTTCAACACCATGGGGTGTCCAGTCCCTGTGTTCATCCAGGTGTCACTGTACGAGTTTGCTCAAGAGATCTGGTGTATATTGTACACAAGGGACTCAGCCAAGAATCACCTGCTCCTTCCTCTCCCCTGCAAATACCTAAGCTCATAACAACAGCAACGTTAGAGGGGAAAAGACCAACACAGAGAGAGAACTGAAGGGAACACAAGGCAAGAGCACACTAACCCACATCAGTCTCTAAGGTCCAAAGGTGTGTGCCTATTTGGAAAGTATGTGGTCGTCATTCAAGACCACCTACAAGAGATATCATGCAGGCAGGTATAGCAAACGATGTAAGCAGCAACCTATCAGCATCACTTCACATGCACACAACACTATTTAACTCAGGCTGCAGCCAAAAACATCACTAGCTATTTTCACTGCTTAGATCCGCTGTCAGGGTGACACAATTTAAAGCCTCCCAGTACTGCTGTTAGGTTTGGCCTGGTCTCTCCAGTTTCAACCTGATTTCCTCACCACATGACAGCCCCACAGCAGACACTCTTTTCTTCTGCTCTTGATTCATTCCCTCTTTTGTTTTCCTCAACTCCCAAGCTGAAAAAAACCTCAAACAACTTAGAATGAGGAAAAAAAACCTGATCAAGGCCAACCAGTGACTACATTTCGCTGTTATAAAAATAAATACAAGAGGAAGGGGATTCCCTTTTCTGGCTGTTTCGACCATCCCTACTTTTGGCTGTAAGCACCGACATGTTTGCAAATTCCTGCCAAACACAGCAGCCGTCAGTGCAAAAGTGGTACAAGAAACAAAATGAGCATGGGGTGTAAATATAAAGCAAGAAATCACTTTACTCCCTTCAAATAATGGTGTCTGTGCCCCATTCGCTCTTGACAATCAGCACCATTACGTGTAGTTCAGCCTCCTATTTTCAGGAAGAAGGTCTATAAAAATTTGTATTTTCTCCCATGTCTACATCTGGAAAGTTAAGTGAGATGCACCTGGGCCAGCAGCCCCTACGTGACCAACTTTCAGCCAGAAGTAATCAAGAAGCCACAAAGAGACCATAGGAAAAGTCGCCCAGAGTACCCTATACATTTCTATATTGTTCTGCTTGGTGCTGATCTTCATCTGCTCTCCTCACTGCCACCTCCGTTTGAGGCCAGCATCTCCCAGGGCTTGTGCCTGTCTGCGCGCCAGCCATGCAGCCCCAGCGCCGGCAACTGGGTCTCCCTTGTGCTCCAGCAAACACAGTCGAAGCGGGAAAGTCTGCATACATCGAGCACCAAAAAATGTCTGACTCTGACAATGGGAAAGGCTTGTGGAAATCCCCATTGGAGCAGTTGCTTTTGTGGCCTTTCCTGCCTATGCTGGGGATAGCCAACACAGGGCACTGCGGCTGCATAATCTGTTAAGAATCAGTAACTTTGGGCTCATCCTTCCCTTCTGGCTAGATTTTTTTTTTTTTTTTTAAGGCAGCAAACACAAAAGGATGGAATGAAACTTTCTCCTTACAGCCTGCCAGTCTCGCAGTCCCACAAGCCTGTCCTACCAATTTATCACCTTCACTACAGGAATGCTGGTATTGAACGCTGATTTGTTACGCCTCCGGGTCCCTAAACAGCCTGGGATGTTTTTGGAAGCCAAAGCAATACAGGTTCAGACACTGAATGTCTGACTCCCACAGATCTAAAAGTGCTGTATCTGAATCAAATTAAGATTTGGATCCTTACTTATACTGGAATACATCTGTAGCAACAGATGCTTTTTACAGCTTTCTACCCGATTCAGGATCCAGGGCATAATTATACTTCTAAGACTGAATCCTGCTACTATTTGGATACACCTTTGTCACTCACTCCAGTAGGAACAGGATTGAACCAAGGAAGATGAAGTGCAATTCACATACTGCTGTGAAGAGCTGTTCAGGAGAAATGCACTTTCACCCATTAAAAATCAGACAAAACCAGATTTCATATAAAATTTATCCTATCCTTCCACATAACCAGCAACATGACATTAATTTCTTCCACTTCACAATATACTTAATAAGGGGGAAAAAAGGTATATGTGCACAACCCTTTCTCCAGTGCTCCTTGTTATTCTTCCAGAACAATTCTTCAAAGCGGTTGAGATCACTGTGTGTTACCTACTTTTTGAAGGATCTGATACATTGCATCAAAAAGCATACAGGAAAAGTTCTAGGGCATGAAACCAATTTTTGTGCACTTTTATCTGGGTCAGCTTTTCTATTGATTCTGCAAATACTGTATCATTTTTTAAAGCTAAGGGTTTTTTTAGTTTAAAAAGAAGACAAAGAGAACATCTGAACTTAAGTCAAGCATCCATCTGAGCCAAGGATTAGTTTTGTTAGGTGACTCCAAATCAAAAAGGTAGATTTTATTTTTATAATAAAGTCCAACCAACAGTGAAAGAGCATCTGGATTGATTTCTAAATTCAGTAAATGCCCTCTTCTCATACTGCTTCTGTTTTTATTAAATACTATTAAACTTCTTTGCTGTCAGATGTACAAAACTTATGACAGTTGACAACATCTAGGAAAGCTATCGTGAGACAAACACATTAAAACCACTCACACGCACACTTTACCATTAATTCCTCCCTCCCTTTCTCTGCCCCTCTGCCAAGTTTTTCTCCATGCTTATGAACTATTTGGCAAAGACTTCAGCTTTGCTTTACGCTGTTTCCTCAACCCCAACGTGTGTCTTGAGGCACTTAGAAATAGAAATAATAAATAAGAACTGGCCTTGGATGACAAAAGGCTGGAGGAGGAGGCTTTGAGGAGGAGGTGACTTGTTGCAGATATCTTGAAGGTCTCAAACCAACTTCATCTCCACATATGGGTGGGAAATGGAGAAAGGGCGCTCTGGGAGGATGCCTACCAATAGCTGACAGTTTGTAGTAGTAGCAACTCAGAAAATTTTGCTATGTTACACCCCAATTTCTCTCCTCTCTCATGCATTAACTGGTTGCTCAGACCTCTGCAATCTTTTGAAAAAAACACCTCAAAAAATAAGACTGGGGAGGCTCACATTAAGTAGAGAAATGAAAACGCATTGCTAGCTAGCCTGAAAAACTAGGCCAGGCTTCTCTAGACCAAATCTCCAGGTATCTCTGAGGCAGTAAGGGCTGGCACGATTCTTAAAATACGCACAGGCTGATTAAAGGTTGGCTTACAGTGCTTGGTACACTTGAAGCATTAGTGGTGAATTTTGAAATCAGAGAGACACAATGATTTTTGAAAGAAACCTTTTCCAAATGCAGGGCTGCTCCCTGGCTTGCCCTGCTACCTAAAAACACACTGAGAGGTCACCTTGGGAAGGCAAAGGCACCAAACATGGGACGACCAGTGGCTGTTTCAGTGTTGAAAGGGGCTTGCAAACCCCTGTTTTCCAGGGCTTTCTGCCTGCTGTGGCCATCCTGCCCCTTCCCAGAGGCTGGGCTGTGGCTTCAGCCTTGCCTGGAGATGTGGTGGGGAAGGCGGATGGGAAAGCAGGGGGCTGAGCAGGGACAACCCCCGATGGACCTCCCTGCCAGCAAGGCAACTGCAGAGCAGATTTGAGCACAAAGTTCAAAGCCTCCCAAACACACATCCCACCCTAACAGGACACTTTCCCCGGGGGGAATGTTTTTTTTACCTTGTGCACCAAACCACCCTTCCCAGTCCCACTCACCCCAAACTCTCAGACAAGCACTTCGACTTGCTTACTGCTGGCATAACATCTATGGATTTAAACATTTAGACCATTTCACAACAAACATAGCTGCTTTTGTGCTTATGGTCCTGCACATGAACTTCAATAAACAGGTTTTGGCTGCCTGTCCCATGGCAGGTCATAATACGTGGGGCGGTTTATCCTCTTCAACAGAGCTGTCAGTCAAACAGGTTAATGTACAAATATGCTGAACCTGAATGGTTACTCTCAAACTGGATTAAGAAATTACTACAGGCAAATACAGTGAGAGGTCACTGGAGAAAGCCATTGGTAATGCTCAAATTTATATACAGCCTCTCAGTGAGGAAAACAGCTGCTTTGAAATATCTCATATAGAGTAAGGTAAGTAAACACCTTTAAATAAAGCTCAGCAACACAGAATCACAGAATCACAGAACGTT
>NW_010163250.1:78911-93264 GCF_000695765.1 Mesitornis unicolor | reverse complement strand
AGCGCCCGTTCCCCTCCACACCCTCCCCGCCCCACTCCTCCTGCTGCCGGCAGCAGGTAGGGCCTGGAGCAGAGGCCCGGTCCCAGGCTCAGCTGCCAGCAGCCGGAGCCTCTTCCCGCAGAAATGGTGCCTCCCACGCAGGAGCGAGATCCCACGGTGTTTGCTGGGTTTTCAGCTCTAGACCGAGACCCGGGAGTTTCGGGGCTGTGTTTGAACTCTGGACACCTTGTTGTTTTCCTCCTTGATCTGCTGGCTAGTACCTTGTGACTTTTATGGCCTGTCACGAAGGGAAGGCAGAGGAACGAAAGGCAAGGTACCTGCGTGCTGCTCGCTTCCCGTCTCCTTCCCGCAACTGCTTCTGGGCCCCAGCCACTGCAGTAGCTCCAATGGCAACTTTAGCACCCCGAACAGCCTGGCCAGGGAGTTTTGAGCCCCTGTGGCTCTGGCCTGACCCATTGTCCCCTGCAGCACCCATGTTGTCCTTGTGCTTAATGCCTCATTTATTCTCAGAAGTTGGATAAGACCTGGCTTAAATCTGGTAGTACAGGGGCAAAGAAGGAGTTCTGAGCTCAGCTCATCTGTGTTGACTTGTTGCAGACTTTGCCAAGGAGCTGCTGGATGTGAATGCCATATGCTTCAACTTGAGCTGCATGCCAGTTTCTCTCTGGCCTAGCCACATCTGTAATGTGTCATTGGAGTTTTGTGACCTGATTCTCTAGTGTTTTGGTGTTTCTGGTAACCTAAATGGCTTGTTGGAGATGGCTTGAATAAGGGCAGAGGCCTTTTAAAGGGTTGCGCGGGAGGGAGGTGGCTTGGTTTAGAGGAATAATGTATGGGTGCCCCAGATTTCAGAACTGCAACTGAATTGGGTGAGAAGGCATCTGTACATCAGACTCAAAGTTGTACCAAATCTAAATTCTTAATTCTCAGTTACTGTTAATATAAGCTCAGCTGGCTTCCATGTAGAACCTCATTTTGTTAAGTTATTGCAGGTGGCATTTGTACTGTACTGCCCGTACAGTAGCCTAGCGACATTGATAAATCTGTGAGTGGGGTTATGTGGTGTAATTGCTAGTGACAACAAGCAACTAGGCTTGAGCTTGGTGCCCCTGCTGAAGACCCCAGTTCCTGCTGTCTGAAATAATGGGACACAAGTGCTTCCTCTGGAAACCTCTTGCGCATCTTAATAAATTTTGCTGGTAAGAGTCTGTTCCCTAGGACTTAGTTATTTCTATTTCATCTTGTTAACCTTTTAGATAGATGCTCTTGTTCTTTTGAGTCTTATCTTGTCCTACGGTTCACTTGTTTCAAGTGCTTCCTAGAGGTAAAAAGCCAAATCTTGCGATAATTTTGAGTGGTTGTTTTGGGTTTTTGTTGTTGTTGTTGTTGTTTGGTTGGTTTTGTTTTTTTTTTTTCCTTAATGTACTCTACTTTGGAGTCTGGTTTAAAGTGGGCTGTTTCATTTAATTAGCTTATATTCACATAAATTATGTTTACTCTCCATGATTGTTCCAGGAAAAAATTAAGAAACAGCCAGAAAGGGATTTTACATTCATAACTGGAATCACGTATTTTTTCCCAGAATGTTTGACTGTAGGAGTTACCATGCTTTCTGGTACCATCTGGTATCTTTCCAGTTTGATGTTGGCTACTTAGTTACTGTTTAGCTAAATTGTTCATAGCTAGTTTATTTCAGTAGTCATGCCAGGCAAGTGTTGCAAGTCCTTTCAGCTTTGCAGCTCCTCACTGAACTCCTGTTGTAGCTTTTAATGATGTACTTAGAAATGAAGTATAGATGTGGTCTATTGTTCGGGCACTTGGGCTATACAGACAAAAATTGTTTCCCTCTTCTGTGAGGTGATCATACAGTTGATGTTCATAGTATCAGCTATTTGGGGACAGAAGCCTTATTCTGACTCCCGGCAGGTATTTACATTCCCAGCTGGTTATCGCTGCATCAAATCCAAAATTCTCTTAGAAAAGTACCCAGTCTTGATTTGAAGATATCAAGCAATAGACTGCACTGATTCCCCAGATAAATGATTCCAATGGCTGATTACTCTCGCTAATTTCTTATCTCAGTCTATCCAGCCTGGTCCCTAACCGCAAAGTCTTGCAACAAATTTTCGTGCCAGATTACAGAGCCTGTTGCTGCCAGGATGACACATTCCAGTAAAAAGGAGGCCTCTTGTACCACAAGCTTACAGCTGTTACCCGTGCTAACCTCTTGCTTCTGGGAAGAGGCGATTGTGGAGCTGTAGTCATAGGGTGACTGGTATGATTTAGAGCAGCAGCTAAGTGCACCTGGCTGTGCAGTCTGTGTGCAGACAGGGTTTTCAGAGAAATGTAATTGAATAACTTGTGTTGCTTGGAGTGCAGCTTCATGTGATGGTTAATCCAGTGTAACTACAAGCTGCTGCTGAAGGAACGATCCAGTTCTCATCCAGTCCTGACTGTGAGCTCCTGCTGCTTCCTTTGGATCAGATCTAGTGACCAAGCAGCCTCGAATCAGTTCAATCACCACTCCAACTGAAAATTAACCTCCTGCCCTAAACAAAAAAATATGACTCTGCTTTTGGAGCTGAACATTGTGACCAGGTGGTAGTAGGCCTGATGCAGAAGGGTAGCATGCCACTGGGCATGAGAAACATGGAGAGGGACTACCTCTTTCAATAGCAGCTGATGCCTGTGCAGGATTAGATGCAAGAGGGAATTGTACGTTTAGTTCCTATGTTTCTGTGCTCAGATAAACAGGCTGTGGTTGCACAAGTCCTCTCAGCTGGCGCTGCTGTGGAAAGAAGCCATCATGCCTGCCTATGTCAGTTCCCTGCTCTGGTTCGTTGTGAGACCATACACATGCTTACACCACCAGAAGAGAGAGGGCAGTGTGGGGGTGGGAATAAGGAGGGCAGAGGATGGGATTCCTTTTGGCAAGCTGAAAAGCTTGTGAAACTAAGGTTTGACGTACAGGAATTGTCACAAGCACACCTTACCTTAAATGTTAATGCAAGGTTATGCACTTTTTTACCTTCCCTTTGCAGCAGATGTGTGAGAATAGCCACCTCGATTTGCTCAGTAGCCCAGGGAAACTCAGTTGTGTGACCTGGGAGAACAGGGTTTAGCCAAGATTGGGTTTAGGTCAGCTGCATTTATGTCTATGGTCGAGAAGTGTGTGTTGGAGCTAGACTTTGTGTGGGGAAAGTAATGTACAAAGAGGAAGGTCTGTTCCTTGGCTGTGACGTGCTGATACCTATGAAAGGTTCATCAGTACAGAACAGCTGCAAGTTAATGTGTTTGTACATTCTAGATGTGAGGTTCTCAGTGGTTTTCAGTACCTATGCCAGGTGGAGTACCCTTTTGGGAAAGTTTCATTAAACTTGACTCCAGCTTTCTTGCTCTTCTAGTGGAATTAGTTTGGTGGGACAAAACCCATTCCCCTTTTATTACTTTGAATGCCGTTCCTCCAAGTGCAATGCTGAACACTGCAGGGGAAGTGGAACTGAGCCTGTGGTGGATACTTGTCTTGAGCTCACGGTTTGGGGCTTGGATTGCTGCTAGGTGAAGTCAAAGAAGAAATTCCCCTGACTTTAGTACAAGTTCAGTGCAAGGTCAGGGGGAGGGCTACTGGTTTTGATAGTGGGAAAAATTTAGAAGGAAGGAAGGTGATTACCATGACATATGTACATATGTAAATAGACACACACATGTAAACGTATACAAAACAGAGGGTGTTCTGATGCTAGAAGAGGTTGAGGAGGAGTGGCTATAGAAACTATAATTGGATAGTATACAAGAAGTTAACTGATGTGGGAGGAAGCGCATGAACCTGCTTCTCAGATAATACTGCATTATAGGAGAGCTGGCCATAAATTAGCTTTCTGAGAGCATGTCCTATTTGCAGTAAGTCATGTAGAAGTGTTTGACATTCAGACGTCAAACTACCTCTTTGTAGTCTCAAATTGACCATCTGTCTGCACACTGGTACTCGGTGTGTGAAGTGCTCTGCCTCTGGCCTTGCTGGTGCTCAGAATGCATTCAGCACTGGAGTTCCTGCTACTAATCATACTCAAAGCTTCCTACACCCTTACCTGGATCAGGCTGAGGTGGTGCTCAGTGGGATCCACAGGCTTGGTGGTCCCTTGCAGGTGCAGGGGGTAGAGCAGAGTCAGAGGTTCGTGAGCAGACCCAGCCTTGCACAGGGTGTGACTGGAGGAGGAGAGGTGAGGAATGGCTGCTGCTTCGGCAATTAATCCAATAGTAGAGTTTATGGATTCAAAATACACACCTCTAGAGGGAAGGGGATTAGGATCCTGATCATGTCAGGGAGACTCATTCAGATCGCAGGAGCCCTGAGATAAGCAGGGTAGATGTGGCACAAGGCCCTAGTCTGGGTTACAAGCAGACCTGTAACCTGTTGGACAAGGTCATCATTCATGGCTGCCACAGGGTGGCTGCAATGGCTACGCTTGCATATTCACTTAATAATAGACATAGATGCCCATATCAGTGTTAAACTAACACTTGTACCACTAGTGGAAGGAGGGATGGCAATAAGAAGATACTTTGCCCGCAGTCTTGCTGGGCAGCTACAGTAAATAAGTATGTGTAAGCTTTATGGTATGTACACTTTATACTTACAAAAATGTACACGTGTGATGATCAAAAGTGCCTGCACATATTCTTTGAATAGCATAAATCTTAACTGGGCCCTTACGTCTTTACTGCAGATTCCTGTCCTGTGAGGAGGTGCTAACTTTGTCAGGGTACACCAGTAAGGGTATAGCTTTGCTGGTATACTTCGTTTCATGGGAGAAGAAAGGATGCCATAGCTGTACTGGTGTCTAGCAAAGCTTTGAGGCTGTAGCTGTGTCTTTACTGGGTCATCTCTAAGCAAAGTCCTTTTGGCATGGATTAAGCCTGAACTTCTGTTTAGATGCAGAAATTTTACTGTAGGTATTCCATAAGGCAGGCGTCCGAGAGTAACTCTAGACCTATGAAATGTAATCTAGGTGCAACGCTTGAGTCAATCTACTTTTTATAGTACTCTGAGATCACTGTCTGTTATTACAGGTGAGGACTGTCAGATTGCACAGAAGTGAAGCTGAGAAGGTGCTGTGTGTATCTCTTTCCCCTCTGTTGCTTAATTTATAGGAGAAGAGATGTTCCAATACACTGCCAGCCCTGCAGAACAGGGGCAGTGTCTCACTGTGCAGTGTTTACAACAGTGAAGACTTGGTCCTGATTGTTGCTATTGCAGGTGGCTCAAATAACTCTTCCCATTATTTGTTGCTTCTCTGCATCTCTCTTTCTGTAACTCACTTTGTACATGGAGATACTTCAGGCTTGAGTCTGAGTACAATATAGCTGATGGATCTTAGAGGTAGTTTTAGAATTATACTGTTCTGTCTCCCATCTGAACCCATCCACAGAAAGGTATTTTCTCCTAGAAAGGCATATTTCAGGTTGAGGCAGGAGGAGGCTTAGGATGGACAGTGCAGGTAGCACTGAGAAGGCTGCAGTACAGCACACAACTTTGTCAAGAGTCTGTGTTCTTGACAAATCTCGAGATGCAGAGAGATGATGCTGTGGCGAGACAGGTAAAGAAGTGGGAGTAACTCTACTTTAATAGCAAGTTATGGGTTATAGTCTGTCTTTCTAAATGCACAAGTGATTGAGAGAGGTGGGTTCATCCCTCAAGTTGCCCAATAACTTCTTAACACCATCTGGTGCTATGTTGAAGGATGGGAACTACATTACTGCACTCTTCCTCATCCCTGCGCACCACATGATTTCTTAGTGCACATGGCCGGGATTTAAAGGGAAGTTATAAGGTGTTCCTTTAGGAACAGAGTCAACACTGCTTGTTTCAGTCAGAGTCCTGTGCCATCTGGGAAGGCAGTCTTCCTCTGGCATTGCTTGTGCAGCCCACCTTATCTTCTTGCCTCTGCATAATGATTAAAATGAGCTGTTTCATTTCAGAGAGGTGCAGAGAAAGGAAGATGAGCAATTTGGACATATGCTGGAGCAATGAAATGTGCCTTATCCTGGAAGAGCAAGACCAGGCATGCTAGTTATGTCACTGTAGCGTGTGCTCTGACCAGTCACAGGGGAGGGTCAGGGCCATAAAAAGCAGCCTAAAATTGTGGCTGCATATGTAGAAAAATTATGGCAGCTGAGTTGCCCAGTGGGTGTTTTCAGGCATGCCAGAGCCATTTTTCCTTCTTCTGTATGCAGTGTCATTTGTACCTATTCATCTGGTGAGCGTGTGATAACAGTAATATCAAAGGCATGAAAATAGGAATCCGAGCATAAAGGGGGAAAAATGGATTGACTCTGACTCTGATAGTCATAGCAAAATGACTTTTAGAAAGAACAGAACAAGAAGAGATGAGATGTGCTGGATTGCATGTGCAATGGAAACCAGCATGAACAGAAATCTGAAGTTCAGTAAGGCAATATGAAAGCAAATCTGCCCTGAAATGTATTATGTTTTACCAGCATATTTCCTTTGATAAGTTAATTTAAAACACGGCATTGTACAAAGTTTGGTTGTGACAAAGGAAAAGAGGGAACAAAGTGCATTTAAAAAAATAAAAGCACTAACAGATGCAGGAGCCAAATACAGAAGTATTGAGGTAAGGATGTGCAAAAACACCAGCTTGGTCTTAAAGAACAGTTTGGTAGAGAGAGAGTTTTGTGCTTAGAGGTAGCAAGAAGTAGCTGATGCTCAATGTCTGAAGCTCATAAAATTGATGGAATTGCAGAAGGCATCTCACCTGAATGTGGACACAATGAGAAATGGCCAACTATGAATATCAGATATATGTGAGGTTATGGGGTGGGGGCTTTCCTTGACTGGGCAGTGAGATCCCTGCAGTCCAAGAAGTATGATACCAGAGTAATACTGGTCAAAAGTGAGCTGAAATAACTCATTATGGACACTACTTTGTGTGAAAAGTTTCTATTGTTTGTACTAAGCATCTCTACAACACAAAAGGAAAATATCTTAGTTAACATGTT
The DNA here is from genome assembly GCF_000695765.1 of Mesitornis unicolor. Taxonomy (NCBI): domain Eukaryota; kingdom Metazoa; phylum Chordata; class Aves; order Mesitornithiformes; family Mesitornithidae; genus Mesitornis; species Mesitornis unicolor. The sequence continues at coordinate 86,244 of NW_010163250.1, read as the reverse complement.
TTGTATCTTGAAGAGCTTGAAGGCAAAAGACACAGAAGAAAGGAACAGAATAGGCAGTTAATATATTTTTTGTTGGGGAAGAGGTTGCTTTAATAAGACCTTGCTTATGGTTGCAATCAGATACAGAGTTTATAACAGGGCTATGCATATTCAGGGCACTGAGCAGCCACTCCCTGGCTAATCCTCAGAGTATGTCTGTGAGGTAGGAGGGGTTTGTGCTACCTCAGTTGCTACCTCATTTAGAATATAGCAGAAGCTGCTGGAAACTGCCAGAATTGGGAACTGGCGATTCAGCTGGTTGAGGTCAGGGAACAAAGGCACAGATCTTGGGGGATTGGACTAGATGATCTTTTGAGGTCCCTTCCAATCCCTAACGTTCTGTGATTCTGTGATCTTGGTTGCCTTGAAATAATTTAGTTATAATCTAAGCCTTCTGTAGCTTATTCCTTTAATGAATGACTGTAGTGACATATTGAAGGAAGCAGAGCTCCTGGTATCCTAAAGTGCATGTTCCTGTTTCAGCCTGTATTATGTTACTGATGATTAGAGTTGTCCTTTGCGGATCCACTAGCTTGAAATTTCTTGGTGACCACAACTGTGTTTAACTGGTCATAAGCTGGAGCTGTTAGTAGAGGCAAGTCTTGAAACAGCAGTTCCATGGGTGCATCTTCATTGTCTTCTGTTAGGGTAAATGCTAGTAGAGCAGGAATAGCCCAAAGTTTGGAGTGCAGGGTGTTTCCCATGTGTGTGACCAAGGCAGTAGTGCTGGTATCTCCTGCTGCAGGCATAGCTCCTTCCTGCTGTAATCGCACCTTCCTTAATGTGATTGCTTCTTGGGAAGCTATTGACTGTGATCTGTGTCATACCTCCTGTGTAAATCGCTGCCAAGAGTGACAAAGTAGATTTGTCACATCAAGACATGTGTTGCTGTTCTTCACTTCAACTACCTTGTGGCAGTGGGTTATAGCCAGATACAACTATCAGCACTTCAGAATCTGCCACCGAGCAAACAGAGCTGTTGCTCGTGAAACAGCAGCTGAACTTGGATTGTTGAACCCTCCTGCTCTGCTGCACCTCCTAGGCAAGGACTGCTGGCTTGGCGTCTTGCTCAGCCTGCTGCGAGGCTGGGACCATCGCTTGTCTCTTCATCTTGCCCTCACTTCTCTGCCTCTCTCACAGATCTTCTGTCCTGTTGATCTGGGGACTTGCAAATAGTTAGGTGCCCCCTGCGGGTCCACCAAGGTGCTGACCAGCTGGCTGTCACACATGGCAGAGGAGAAGTGCTGGGTTCAGTAACAGTCAGCAAACATTTGTGCTTAGAGCCAGGTTTCCCAAGTGCATCAGTCTGGCAGAGGTAACACTGAAGACCCACCTTCCATACAGGAAAGTGTTGGGAAGAAGGAGAGCTCTGACTCTTCCCTCTCTCTTGGGCACAGTCCACTGACACCCCTGCCCCCTTTCTGATACCCTCCCAATCTTTCTCCCTTCAAGCAGCCCTGTTGATTTTAGCTTTCCAAAACTACAAGGGTCATACCTGCTTGTACTTTTTCCTGTTGCCTGTAGTGACTTTTTTTGTAAGCGCAGTGAAGCAGTTTGCCATATGCCAAGTCCAATAAACATATTTAGGTGAGTTTGGGCAGTGTCAGAAGTTTCGACTGAGAGTCACCTATGAGGCTGAACTGGAGGAATTCTGCTGTATCTCACTGAACTTGGGAGAGAAAGGATGTTTGTGTTTATTTACACCCCACTGATCAAAGCGTGTTGCAGGTAGTGGGAAAGACAGCGAGCGGAGTCTTACATTTCCTTTAACTAGTGCCTGTATCTTCCCAGGGGAAGTTTCTCATTCATGCCACAGTATGAACTATTTAGAATATAGCATGCACACTTGGGTAGGTTGGTGGATACAAGTGTGACCAGGACTTTGCTTTCCTCAGCTGCGTTATTTTGTGATAGTGTCATAAAAGAGGTAAAGGAAATTGTGTTTGATCCCTATTACACTCTTAGTCATGGTGACTGTTAGGAGTTAAATTGCCTCATGTTCCAATTTCTCACTAACACACTGACATCATGAGCTTGGGGTGAACTTAAGCCACACAGGCTTGATTTTAGTGCCCTGCATCTCCATCTGGTAGGGTGGGACCTGGGAGGAGAAAGAGAGGTAGTTTTACATGCCACAGGGTTGAGGAAAAGGATGCCATAGGCCTGTCAGGTGTTAGAGTTGATGTCTTCAAAGATTGCCAAAAGGTGATCTCTGGATTTTAATTGCTCAACTAATATCTGAAGAGCCATGGAGCCATCAAGGAGTACTATTTTAGGCAATCTTGAAGGGTGGTGGTGGGAAGTGGACCCTGGCCCCTCATTCATATACAGAAAAATGAAAATGGAGGGAGGAAGGACTCAAATGTCTGTAGTTGTTCTTTATTCCTTGAAACTTATTTAATTATTAACATGGGAAAAATATTCCAAGTAGTACATCATGATACATTTCTGAGCTGTGTATAAAATCTGTGCTTTAAAGTAGTACAGACTTGGAGCTGTACTGCATGTATGTAGGCATGATTTTTGCCCAGTGACAAGTAAGGGGAAATATTGCCGAAATGGAGAGTATCAGTATTGTTGGTCTGGCTGTGCTATTTTTTTTTTTAAGTTATACCTGTAGGGCTCTTCTTTTTTTAAAAAAATACAATATGCTTTTTTAATTACAGTATTAGGAGCTAATGCTAAATCTTAACTACATTATCTATGAGCTGTAATTACTACTATAAACTCTGAAATAAGGCAGTGGTAATTGGCGAAGCTAGTTATAAAATGCATAAGGTTTCATAAGGTTGATGTGTATCAGTTACACCATTTAAAACCCTGATTTATACAACTTTTCACCACTCATTCTGAAAGACAAGGTCACAGAAATGCTTTCCCCTCCCATTCCATTTAGGATATTTCCACACTAGACTTGGAGGGTCTGAGGAGGTTTCCAGGGCTTTTCCTTGCATCTCCTTGATGTTATCTGTTTTCAGAGTTGCTGGCAGGGGGCTGGTTCCTTCAAGTTGATCTGGCTGCCATGCAATGTTCTTTTAAACCCAGTCCTTTGCTGAGGCGAGAAAGCTATGTTTGGGTTCATGGGAATGGTAGAGTCCCATGGTGGGATTCTACAAGTAACAAGACAAGGAAACGTTAAACCCTAAAATAATGGCTCCTTTGGAAATGGTTGTAAATCCAATTAGAATATCTCTGCTTCCTGTAGTGCCTGCTTTAACCTGGAATGGTAGCAAACACGTTACTAGCAGAGGGCCAGTACTGGAAATGTAAAATTTCCCTGCTCTGGTGCTTCTGTTCTGTGTGGGCTGATGAGGGTGCACCTGTTTTGGTGTTTGAAGTGCTTGGCAGTCACATGCTGCAAGACACCTACGCTGGAGCGTCAGGGACTCGCTTGTAGATCCTGGGTGTGGTTTCACCACAACTTGAGTCCAAGTCCAGGTTTCTGCCTTCCCATTCACCGACCCGTCGCCCAGCCTCTTGTTCCTGTCCGCTCCTTGCAATTGCTGCTACAGCTTGTACCTCTGCACATACAGCTACTGCGGGGAGCTGTCGTTTATACCTTTTTTTGTTGTTTTGTCTCCTGTGTCACACCTTTATGGCTGCTCACATCACTCTGCTTCTGGGTTGGTTTTCTGGCTGGGTATCTCCCCGAGCTGGCTCATGTGTGGTCCTGTGTGCACTGGCGTATCAGAGAAGATGGCAGCAATCTGGATATGTATTGCCTTGATCTGGTCTGGATTTCAGGATGCCAAGTCTTAATAGACATTTGTTAGGACCTGATTGCAGGTGGTGTTCGGTGGTCTCTACAGTCAGCAGTGGCAGAATAAACTGAAGGGGCTCCACAGCTTTTTAGGACTGAATCAGAAACAGATGAACTTTGCAGAATGTTCGCAAATACCTAAATTGGGCCTGACAAGTTTGATTATTCATCTTTGTGAACCCTGTTATACCACAGCATGTTTCTCCGCCTTTTTTTTTCAGTTTCTGGTAGCTCCTGTAGCTCACTGGATCAGGTCTAAATACTTTTCAAACAAGTTCTGTGTCATCAGTCCCAACTGCTGAAAAATGGTCATCAGGTAGAGGGGAAAGGGGGAGCTTGCTTTCATTAGTCACAAGTTAAGGCTTAACAATTTTGCTTAAAAAAATAAAAATTAAGATAAACCTAGACAGCAAGATGTAGCTTTTGAGCCATTATTTGTTTTCCAGGCTTTTTCCACACCTCTTAAAGGCCAGACATGTGTTTCTCTTAATTGTAAGCCAAAAATCTCACATAACCACATGATTCTGGGAAGTGGGACTGTATGAAAAACAGAAAAATATTGTGATGTGCACAATTAACTTACGCCAGTTGGCCATGCAGACATTAAACTGTGAGTAACAACAAGTTTTCCATGTGTTTGCATTAGTACCTTCCTATTCAGCACCCACACAATTCCTGTGGCTTTGGGTGTGTGAAGCTATTTTTCCAAGGGAAAAAGGGAAGGGGTCCTCGCAGGTGCTTTCCCACATTTACATTTCTTATAACATTTTATTTTTATCTCATTCTTTTTATTCCCAATAGCAAACATGTCTCATTGTACTTGTTAGCTTCTTCAACCTAAGCACACCAATTAAATTTCCAAGAAAGAATGGCTTCTTCCCTGAAAACCTGGGTTAGGGGAGGGTTGCAGCAAAATCTGTTTTCCTCACACACATCCCTACATCCCTTTTGGGTGGACTTTTTTTTTTTTCCCCTTCAACTGCAATTTTCAGTACAAAGCTGCACCACTGTTACAGCATTGCCAAGTATTTTTATGATACAGGACTCAAAACATTTCTTTCACGGTTTCTTTTATATATCTCTTTACTGTCATAAAGTCATTAAAATGCTGTGTGGAGCTCAGGCTGAAAACATGAATTCTAAAAGCACAAAATGAGGAGGAGCAAGTTCAAATTTTTCTTTTTGTTGTTATTGCTGTCTCATGGTATTTTGAGACCAACAATGTTTTATTCTTCTCTCCAGCTGATGGTACTACCTACTAAGATGCAAGGTACAGACTTCTGATGTAGGTATATCTGTTACGGCTGATGAAGTTTTGCTTGTAGAAATTATTAGCATGGTATGACATACAAGCACAGTTTTGCTGATATTTTTGGAGTTTGGTTGCATAGGATATGCTTTACCTATTGATACAAAAGTGGTGTTTTGCCAGTATATTCGTGGGTGGGTAAAGTTTGCCAGTCATGCCATATTGCTGAAATGTTCCAACTTTTTATCTTCTGTTCTGTAGGGTAATGGCAGCAAGGAGTGTTACAGTTTTCAAGGCAGAACTTGATTCAGCTGTGAAAGAGGTTATATTAGGTGTTTGCCAAGATCATCAGACAGGATAACTTTGGAGGGCCTTTCTGCTGCGGAGGACGGTTTGTTCCAGTTCAGTTTTCTGAATATTGTTCATTCTTATCTGTCTGTAGCCTAACTGTGCTCAGGCCTGGTGCAGGTAACGTGACAGCAACTGTGCTCAGCAATGGTTCCACTGTGCAGTCTGGGCAAGGCCAAGCTTTCAAGTGTGTTTCCAAGCCCTTTGATGTTTTAATGGCATTTTCATCTGTCAAAATGGTTTGGTGCAAACATTAGCATTCTTTAATCTGAGACTCAAATACAGCAGCGTGGGATTCTGGCTCACGCTTCTGTAGCACAGTAGGAGACTGTGAAATTTCTGCTGCTAATTGGAGAATCTTTCCCATCTAGGTCCTGAATCACTGTTTAAAGAGAAACTGAGAACTCTTCTGCTTTATAGGAAATCTGCTGTCTAGGAATGTATACAGCAGCCAAGATTGCACATCATAGCATACATCTCTGAAGTCGTTGCCTCCTTTTGTGGTCCAGATGTTTCTGTCAGCCATCTCTCCATCCCTAGAGTTTGTAGAGGCCTGCATAGGGCAACTTGCAGCATCTCTGTATGTTGCTTTCACTGCAGGAATTCTCCTGTCCACCCAGTAGTGTCAACAGTCATGCTACTAAGCTACAGCAGCAACCACCTTAGTTTCTTGCTGTACTAGAAGATTGCAGAATATCAAGGCTTATCCAGTGCTTTTAAGAAAATAAAACTTAAGCTCTGGTTAAATTGAACCAGGTTTTTTGATAAACATGTGGCCTTATTTTATCTTAAGACCAAGTGATTTTTATAGCATCTCTGGAAAGTGCATGTGCATTCCAAGCCATGGTCTTCTTGCCACTTACTGTCTGGCAACTGTTCAGTAGCAACTTCCAGGGTGAAATTTTGTTCTACCCAAAATGTTTCTTTGGCTTTTTTTTTTTTTTGAGTTAGCATTATTAAAATCCACTTACAAAGAAACAAATGTAGAAAAGGTATTCTTATTTTTTTTTTCTCAGCTAACGAATAGGTTAGATACACCAAACCTATTAATTATCTTGATTGTTCCTATCATGAATGAAAGCTAGTGAGATGCTACTGGGAGTGTTAAAACTCAGGCAAACTGTGTGCACCAGTGTGACTGGGAGGTCTTATTCACTTTTCCCAAGCTTCAGCAGCAGCTCTGATGCAATTACTAGGAGTTTGGGTACTGTCAACAGGTTTGGGGTTTTTTTTCCCCTTGCTCAAAACACTTGTGGGAACTCCTAGTTCCCAGAATACTAACAGCACATAGCCTGTTCAGCACAGAGGTAGACTCTACATTATTTTCTCACTTACCTTTTTGGATTGCTTTTCTTATTCTATATGTTCTTTCCTTCGGCAAGCTCTATCTGCTCGCTATACCCTCAAAACTGTTTCCACATTAACAACATTATTTCCCTCCTTCATTCTTATCTCTAGTGGCCTGTGTAATCTCTTCCTGAGCTCAAGAGTTTTGACTCCACTCCTTCAGCGCTCTCAATGAGCTGTACAGTGATAGAGCAGCCCAGGGTGGTGCATGAAGGTTGTTTCTTTGCAGAGGTATACATGCAGTGGGCATCTCTCTCATGGAGGTGGCATCCAGCTGAGAAAGCAGGCCTAAACATGGCATGACTAGCTGTATCAAAATAAAAATTGAGGCTTGCAGTAGGGCTGGCTTTGTGTTAGAGCAGTTGCATCAACCCTTTCCCGAGTGTCTTGCCAAACTGAAGGAAAGTGTGGCCTCATGGGTGAGACGGTAACTCTGGTGGCTGTTCTCCTGCATGGTGAGCTCTGGATTTTGTATGGAGAAAGGCAGGCTCTGAGCTAGCCTCTGTCAACCCATCTCCTGTTAACTTGTATCAGGACTGTGCGAGGTAGACAATTAAGCTGAGCTTAAATAGCAAGAAGGGGCTTTTGGT
>NW_010163250.1:75709-78880 GCF_000695765.1 Mesitornis unicolor | reverse complement strand
AAAAGAGCGGTCGGGGGCCACCTTTGTCCCCCGTCGAGTGGGTGTTACAACCTATGTGGCGCTCTTTCCTGCCTGAGCTGCAGCACTTAAAGCTGGCTTTGGCATTTCTACACCAAGCTGCGGCTGCACCACCAAGGATATGGCCAAGCAATTCATTGCTTGGGAAAGCCTTTGTTTTAATAGGAAAAATCAATGTCCTTGTCCATGTCACTCAAATTGATGTCATTGTCCACACCTGTTGTGAATGACTTTGTCCTCTCATTGCCAGAAGCTCTTGCTGCTCCCTTGACGAAAAGGGGAATGGCTCAGAAGAGGAGCCCCCCTGTGCACCAACAGGCAGCCCAGTGGTCTGTGGAGTGTCTCAGGCTGCTGATGCAGCTCCAGCGGGGTGGCTGGGCGCAGCCCGTCATTGCAGGGCAGGGCTTTCTCTGCCAGGAGTGTGTTTGCAGCAGCCTGGGTGTGTGGGCCGCCCCATCGCCTGAGGCAGGGTGAGCGGGATGGGGAGCGCAGCCACTCTGTCACAGGTGTGGAAGTGGGAAGGGTAAAAGGACACACTGAAAAGCTATGTTTCTCCCCAGTTTTGGAGAAGGGGAGGGATCTCGAGGCTCCACTCAGTTCTGTGCTGCCTTGTTTCCTGGCTAGCTGAAGGGCTTGTCTGTGCTTGATAGCACTTATTTCTCCTTTCTTGTTTGTAGGAGGAGGCGGAGAGGAAAGGTGAGGTACTTTCTATTTAAAACCAGAAGTGTTTGCCATCTCCATCCTGGTGAATTAACCCACACTGGAAGGAAGTATGATGTTCACATTGCCTTTTGTAATTAGCATGCATCATCACAGGAATTGCTTTGTCCACTAGTGTTTTTTATTGCTGTCCCGTTTTGCTTAGCTGGCCACCTTCCTCGCCCTTTTCCTCTCAAATTTTGTGCTCCCTACTGCAGTACGACCAAGCATTGCCCTTTTGTTTTCATGCAGTTGCAGCTTGCAGTGAGTTTGCGCACCCAAAGTCACTTAGCAGTTAGGCGGTAGCTGCTTCACACTGCTGTGTGCATGTAAGCTGAAGTCCTAGATTTCCAGGCCTTCTTGGGAGAAGAGTGTAGCTAGGTTTATGTCAACAGGGGCCATCAGACCACCTCACTGGAGAAGTACTGTCAGGGCGTATGAGGGAGAGATGGCACTTCTCAACATCTGATCCAGAGAGATGTGGAAGACTGGTAAGCCCCAACAGTGGTGATAGTGAGATTTCTGAGAGAGTTTGTGTAGCCTGCTAGAAGCTGACAGTTGCCAAACAGGCTCCTGTATGCTTGTCTGTCATGTTATTGGCCCTACTGTCAATGCTAATTGAAAGTTTGCTTTGATTAACCCAGTTCCTGGGGTCTCCTGGTGGGGTGGTCCTGGTGGAGGACCAAGGTGACCTGCAGTGGGAACGTAACATAGCAGTGCTTCATGGGGAATCTCTTCCAGTAACTGCTGGGCTTTTATATGTAGCTTCTCCATGTGTAAAGGCTACAGGTATAGTAAGTCTTGCTTTATTATTTTTCTCTCCCATCTCCATGAAATCCTTATTGCAGAGACATCTGTGTCTTTCACTACAGTGAACCAGCCTTCAAGCAGGAGCTTAATTCTTTCCCTGACCAGATGCGCAAGTTTTCCCCCACTGTCTCTGCAGAAAGCTTCCCTGTCTCTTCCCCTGCCTGACTTCCCAAAGCTTCTCTCTTGCTCTCCCTGAGGTGTGCAAAACACCTGGCAGTAATATGATGAGACAAATCTCACTTGGCAGCTTCCAGTGTTGATCTGCTGTGCACCTCCCTCTACACTGTCTCCCAGTATCATTGTGGAACTGCTCCAAATGCAGCTTTAAACTTGTCCTTTCACCTGTCCAAATCCCTTGCAACAGAGCCAGGGAAGTGGAAACTCGGTCTTTGAGCTTAATAGGAGGGAATTCAGTGTAGCGTACATCTGTAACAGCACAGTGAACGAGTTCTTTTTCCCCTCGTAGGGTGGGGGCTTGAGATTGAGAATCTAGGTATTCAGATCTTTATAGGCAATCCTGTATTAGTAGTAAAACTTCCCTAGCAGCCAGCTTGTGTCCAAGACCACTCATCTCCCTAAACTGTCTCTGCACTTGGAGGGACTGTTTTTGTAAACTATCTGTTTTGGGTGTGATAAGCAGTACTGTTCTAGTTATGTAGCAGGGGAGACTCAAGTTGGGTAGCAGGAACAGCTGAGAGCGGTGTAGCACAAGGGTGATCTGATGTGATCGTGCAACCTTTGTTAAAGGAGGGGTAGACGTGCACCTATTGGGGACAATGTAGGTAAAGCTGATCCTGTCTTGGACAAGGCGGCTGCTTTCAAGTTTATGACCTTGCTACTTTCTGTGCTCTGCCAAGCTCTCTTGTTTCTGTGCTGCAGCTTCTTCCTAACAGTCCTGTACCTTCCCATATGCAACAGTTTCAAAGGATGGTTTAGCAGTAGCTAAGTAGTTGACTATTAACTGGCAGCACTAAGATGTGACAGAATCCCTGTGGGAACTTTCTGAATAGATATCTTCTCTCTTTAAAACATACTCTTTGTTGAAATTCTAACTATTTGTAACTACTCACCACTTGAGGTTGGGAGGGCAATCCAAATTGCTAAGTAATGGTATTGTAAGAAAGATTATATTTTCAATATAAAGAAAAGGTAAAAGATTACGTGAGGAAAAAGTATTCAGGAATAAACTTGACTGATGAATTAACTCAATTAGTTAACTAATTTTCCCCAAGTTTTTAAAAGCTATAAACCGATGAAAATCCCAATGATTACGGTGTATATAATGCTTCAGTTCTAACTCCAGAGCATTGGCTCATTGCTTTCAGAGCAGGTGTTCTGTTTCACTTGACATAGGGAAAATGTAAGCTAAACCAGCTTTCAGGTCAGGCGTGCCCTGGCCATGGAGTTAACTGGGACAATTAGTCCAGATGTAGTCACAGCCTTGCTAGTTTTACTTTCTGTGTGGGCTCAGAAAAAATTACTTGTGACTATAGAGCCACATCAGCACAAGGAAATCATCATTGATCTTGAAGATTTGTACCTGCAGAGAGAGGCTTTCCTTTCTCTGTTTGTGAGCCTCCCAGGTTGAAATTGTCACACGTGCATACCCCCGCAACAGAAGTTCATACTCTGGGGGAAAAAAAC
>NW_010163250.1:53923-75678 GCF_000695765.1 Mesitornis unicolor | reverse complement strand
AGGGAAATTAGGAATGCCAGAGAAGGAAGTGTATAGATTTGATTGTCTGTTTTGAGCAAGACAGCTAGCAAGCTTTTACCTGAAGAAATATGGAATGGTTTCTTTTACCAAAAGATGCACAATTATGCATTTGTATCTGGAAACTTCAACAGCTGTAAGATAGGATGAAGGAATAGAACACTGAAGTTTTGGTCGGGGGAAGTCTGACTGTGGCTGTACATTGCAGCAGAACCATCGGAGCTAAATTACAAGCTCTGGCATGACTGCAAGGGTACTCAGTGTATGTGAAGCAGCCCGAAGCAGCAATTTATAAGCCATTTCTGATAAGCAGGGCATAAGGAACAGGCTGGAACACTAGAGAAAGTGTCCCAAAAGCAGAAGAAAAGGGAGGAGCCACTAAAGTTTGTCTTTTAAGGTAGAGATTGTGGGTCATGGGATAGGTAGAAGCCAGAAAGATAAAAACAGTGAATCAGATTCTACCATCCCCACGGACACATCCCAAATGTACATTCCCTAGTGCTTTGTCATGTCTGAACTTCAAATGCAGTAATGGATGGGAAATTCCACCATATCCTTTGGGAAACTCTCCAACAATTGAGATGATTTTTTTTTTTTTTTAACTAAAAGGGTAGTCCAAATTCTGATAGTTTGTTTCTCTTTGTAGTCTGTAGATGTGTCCACCAGAGGTGCTCCTCTTAACCTGTGTGGTTTACAGCTGTCCATATCTTGTGTCTTGTGTCATGTCCTAGTTATCTGTTAAGCAAACTTACATTCCTACTTCTTGTTAATCAGTTCCTGTGATTGGTTGCAATAAGGCCCTGTGTTGCACATATGTACACAGAGATCTCTAAAGACAGCCATCACCTCTGAAGCGCAGGCCTTTTCCTGTTGAAGTCAAAGAGATCTCTAAGACTCAGCTAGCCACTAGAACAGGTCATTAGTATTTTTCCACCATGCCCCACAAAAATTAATGGAGACTTTGATTATTTTCTTGTTCTCTGAATGGCTTTTGGTATCCCCTTTTAAGTTTGAGATAGCTAGCCATGGCCAATGCTTTTCCTGTGTTGCACTGCAGCTGTTGCAGAAGGATCAGCATCTTTACTTTTTGACTGAAGTCACTTTCTGGATTTGTATGTAAAACTAAAAAGACACTAGTGGTTTGATTTTGGCACTACTCTCATACTGCAGGCTTACATCTGGTGTTTGCTTACCCTCAGTCTTGGTATTTGTTTCCCAGCTCTTATCACCCACTAAGTATGTATTTTTGTCATTTTGTTTTGTTTTGTTTTGTTTTTTTTTCCCTCAGCTCCATTAGTACATGTTTTTAAAAGTCTCTTAAGCCAATTAGATCCACTGTATCGTTCTGTAGTAGTAACAGAAAAATGTTTTTTCCTTTACTAGGATGTGTCACTGATGGAGTCTGAAGAAACCAGTGAGGGAGGTACCTCTCCCCGAGAAGCCAGCAGCACCAGTGGGGAGGCCTGGGATTCTGCAGCAGAAAGAGAGCATCATGCACCTCAAGCATCAGCCAAAATGAGCACCAGCCCATCTGACTCTGCAAAGGAAGCAGAGCTCAGCACTCCCAAGGACTGCCTTTCTGCTCTGGGGGAAGCAGCAGAGATGCTAGGCAGACCATCTAACCCTGTGCAAAAAGTGCCAGCAGGACTGGGACAAGAGCAAAGTGATGCAGAGCCTCAAAAAGGACTCTCAGAATTGGAAGGAGAAATGCTTTTAGTGGAGGGTGGAATGGATTGTTCTCTGAAACTTAAGCAAGTAGATCTTGTTGACCTGGAAAGCAACCAGGACTCTTCCACTCTCAGCACAGACCAGGATGAGCCTGCCCCCGGCAGCACCATCCTGCAGGTTGTGGACCTCAGCACTGAGTTTCCTCAGTGCCAGGCAGAACTGTCTTTTCATAGCTCAGACTCTCAGGCCCAGCATCTGAGAAATCCTTTGGCTAATGCCATTTCCTCTCAGAGAGAGACACCTAAGTGCTTCTTGGTGTGTAAAACTGTTTCAGAGGGGCATTATAAGGCTGAACCATTTCTAGATAAGATCTCCACAGGTTCTTTGCAGGATGTTGATGCTGGTGCAGAGCAGAAGCAAAGCAGCAAAAAAGTGGCACCAGCAACTGATGAGCAGCCTACCTCAGAGGAAGAAGTAGAGGACATGACTAAACCTTACACTTCCAAAGATGCTAGGGAAAGCATAAGAGCACTCCAGGGTTTGGAAGAGAATAGAGAGTTGTCTTCTTTCCATCAGTTGTCTTCCACCTTAACAGATGACAGCCAAATGAGTACACTGCAAGCAGAAGGAAATATCTCAGGTGGTGAAACAAGTAATAGCAGCATGGTCAAAGACCAAGGAACAGTAACGGTTCCTGGAGAATACTCATCCACTTCCAAATGCCAGCATCTTGAAGATGATCATAGAAAAACAGAGGGTAGATGTGCCTCTCCAGCAGAGTGTGCCTTCCAAGTAAAGGATACTGCTAAAAAAATGGAGGAAGTGTGTACTTCACAGCATAAAGAACCAACACAGGAGGCGGCAATGTCTGAATGCAGGAAGAGGAGAAGAAAGAGTGCAAAGAGCAGAATGTGCTGGAAAAAGGAAAATCTTTGGAACCTAAAGACTGGAAAAACAAGGAACGAAATGAGCAGGAACAACAACTGCAGAGGGAAGAGCTTAGACTGGAGGCTCTGTCATCATCTTTTAGACCAGGGATATCTTCTGTTCCCAGGCAGAATGTGGGCTTATGTGAGTTAGAGAATGTGTTTCTGGCTGAGCAAACAGGATCAGCATTTCCTTCTGAGGAACTTGTCTCTGTGGATCAGTGTCCTAGTGAAGATGTAGTGCTGAAAGCTCATGTCACAGAAGCAGGTTCTGGATGTCAGCCACCCGTTATCAGCCCTCTGTCCTCAAATAACCTCAACCCAGTGGGTGAAACTCCAGTGGCACCTCCACACACAAGCTATGTTTCTGACCAGGCAGAAGACCTAGAAGACTCTGGCCGCTTTTCCATCGGTGGCCAGGATATTGGAGAAGCTGACTGGGATGACAGGACAAGACTAGGCAGGGAGGATAAGCACAGTGATGGGCATAGAAAGGCTGTCCAGAGGTTTGATAAAAGAGATGCACCACGCCATGGAGGAGTGACAGCACCTTCTAGCGCAGAGAACCCAGAGGCTTGTGTTCCAGCACATCCTTCCTCTGGTAGCAAGAACCAAGAGCCACCTGATCCCATAGATCCTCATCCCGTTAGAGAAAATTTGGGAAAAGCTGAGCTTCAGAACTTCATTCCAGCTTTACCCTCAGAACTCACCTCTGTGGCTTCAACATCTGGCCCACAGCAAGAGGGTGCTAGTGGAACAGCCTCTGTGACCCCTAAGGACTGTCCTGCCACCAACCTGAACAGACTGCCAGACTCTGTAGAGAAGCCACCCCACCAAGCTGCTTCTGTACGAGTGCGGGACACAACACTGGGGGAAACAGCTGTTGTAAGTACTGATCCAGAGGAGGCCAATGCTTCCCATGAACTCCTTACTTCTGAGGAAGGCTTTCATGAAGACCTTAGTGGCTCATCTTCTTTCTCTGTAATAGACATGAACTGTCTTCTAGAGGGAAGCCTTCCTGAGGATAGAAGGACTGTGGCTATCATTGCAGGGCTTCTGGAACCACCCCAAACACCAGGCAGGACTTCCACTCCCCTGAATCACCCAGAGACAATTCAGCAAACCCCCTTAGAAAAAAGTGCCATTATTCAAGAGAAAGAAATGAGAGCAAATGTGGATCATGAAGCACAAAAAATACCTTTGCTTGATCAGCCTGACTGCAGTTTAAACCAAAAAGAGCCTAGATCCAGAATTTCCAGTGTCCTTGGCATCCTAACTTGGCCCTCTGAAGAAGATACGGTCCTTGCCGTGAACCAGCAAGAACAATCTCTGTCCCCTGTGTCCCACTCAAGCCTACCTCTGGTGTCTGAGCGTGATGCCAAATGTCTTCCTCATCCTCCTTCCCATGTCAAAAGCCCTAGTCAAGCTCAGACTCCTGCACTTACTGCAGATCACCTTGCTCAACCTCCAGCCCTTGAAAGTTACCAGCCCCTGGCTCCTGTATCCTTCTCCAGGCCACACCTCAACTGTGGTATGGACAATAATAAGTTACTAGCCATTCACCCTACTATAAGCCATCCTCTCCGAACTGTTGCCTCTGTGTCTGATTCTAACAGTGTGGCCCCTGCTCCTGATAGAGAAGATGTAGCAGAGAAAGGTGACTTTGTTCCAGTAACTAGAGAGTGGGATCTTGGTGACTCAGGTACCCACGATACAGAGACTTCTGATGATTCAGGGGTCAGTTTGTTGGCCAAAAGCTTTTCTGCTTTTGGAAATGAAGTGTTGGCTGGCAGCTCTGACACCAGCCCTGAAACAGTAGACCAGCAAATGGATATACAGTGTGAAAAATCCTCACCTGACCACCCTTCTTGGCCCTCACTGGAAGGCCTGATAACATCCACAGACTCCAAGAGTAGAGACTCCACACAGCCACTCCCAATGCTAGCATTCACCAATCCAATCCACTTCCTCCAGCTCAGCCCTCCATCACCACCAACCACCAGAACAACCTGCCAAGAAGAGGAGGTCTTCGAGGAGCTGAGATGGGAGCAACAGGCAGGCATCTTTGGTGAGGATACAAAGAACATCCAAGCTCCATTGACAATCACAGAGAAAACAGAAGGTGGGAGGAGGGTCAGGCAAAGGCTGGGAGGAGAAAGAAGAGAACACCACTTGGTAGCTCAGCCAAAGGAGGAAATGCCCAGACATTCACCCTTAGAAAAATCATCAAGTTGGCCAGATAAAAAAACGGTCAGGGTAGTTGCACAGGAGCCAGCAGCCAGTCAAGAGCACCTAATTAAGCGTCGAGTAAAAAGCAAGGACTGGCACCGGCAGGGCCTGAAGAGGATGTCGGTACCACCAGACATCTTACAGGGTGAGTCTTCTCCATTCTCCTCTGCCCAAATTTATTGCAGATACCAAAAACATAGGATTACATTAAAGAGGTAGTGATAGAGAGCTGAGAAGTCAGCATTGCTTTTATGCCTTTCTGGAAGTACTCCTCTCTCCAGCCATGTAGCCCCATTGCTGTCCTGCCCCAAGCTCCCTCCTTCCTGCTCTCCCCTTTCTGCTGCCCTGTAACCAGTGCATCCTGCTTTTTCTCCAAGGGGGGCTGCACTCTGAGGCTCGGTCACCTCATTTCACACTAACACCTGCAACAGAGAGCTTATCTAGCTTTTTGCATCCCTCACTCTTCAACTTCGCATCCAGTTGCTCTTCTTGTCCCTTCTCCATACTTAATGATCTGTCACCCCTACTCAGTTACACGAGCTATCTTGGCCTACCTCCAGGAGTGAGTCTTGTGGCAGGGCTCAGTTCAGAGCCTCTGCTCATCATCTCTGCTGCCATCACGTGGCCGTTGCGTTTTCCTGCACTTGTAGCAGCCCATTTCCAAGCAGTAAGAAAAACGCGTGCACACACCCTCAGTAGCCCATATCTGTTAGGACATGTTTTAATCCTTGTTTATTTGCTACCTCCCTTTATTTTGCAACTGACACCTTTCAGTTACAATTTGACCTTCTGAAAGATACGATCTTCCTGAGAACATAGGATTTGAGATTACAGATAACAATGCAAATTTGCCAAATCCAAGGTCCCAACTTGCACAGAAGCCAAATCATTGATGTAATGAATGGAAAACGTGCATCTTCTGTAATGCAGTTCATTCAGACAGTACTTACTGTCAGGATGAATGTTTGTTCTTTATTATATCTTGCATGACCTTTAAACATAAATGGTTCTTCTTGGCTCTTCTCTAGTTTGTTTTCTAAGCTCCGCAACATGCTGGATTTTTGGCACAAAGGAAAAGAAGGGGAGTGTTGAGTGATATAAATGGTTTGGCAACTCTTGAATCAAGATTTGTTCATATATTCGACCTGTAAATTCTTGGTTCCAAATTTTAAAACATTCAAGGCAACGTTACCATCTTTCCCCTGACCCATAGTTGCAGCTTAGTCTTTGGACTTGCTCCCTTCTCCTGCTTCCAATGAATTTTACATATGTACTTTACATATATGTATACAGTTTATATATACACCCTTTTTAATTAAACCCTTCACAAAACTAAAGAAAAATCTGTACTTTTCTCCATTTCATGTAAACAGAAGCTGACTCACACAGCAGTTTGTGAACACTCACGTAGTACATCAGTGTGAGAATTGGATTACGGCATTTATTCTCAGGCCACATCCCTTCTAAGACTCTTCACAGGAGTGACTTTTTTAAATGTCCAGCACTTCTGCCTCAGAAGTCACTGAGAGTTTCTGGGGCCTGGCATCCACAAAAGACTTTCAGACATGATTAGTGACTTTGGGTCCATTGATTCTCCAATGCCTTGCCCAAGTTGCTGAAAGGGGAAAGGCAGCACCAAATAGAGCCCACAGGCAATGTCTTTGCTTGGGCAACTGTAGATGGAAGCTGTCATCTCTGAAAGTGTTTGCCTTATTGTTGGTATCAAAAGCAAATGTGACTAAGTAGCGGATGTAAAGTGTAAGTCATGTCAAGGATTATTAAAACTAGAAAGTTTCTTATCCAGAAATAAAACTTAGGAGGGCATCTGTACTCCAACCAGAGACCACCGCACCACTTAGGTGAGGTATAGGTAAGTGCTATTTGTGTATCATTAGGATTGTAGCTTGACTCTAAAGTCTGACTTCTGTATTTACTTTTTAATTGTCTTGCAGAAATC
Organism: Mesitornis unicolor; assembly: GCF_000695765.1. Lineage (NCBI taxonomy): Eukaryota > Metazoa > Chordata > Aves > Mesitornithiformes > Mesitornithidae > Mesitornis > Mesitornis unicolor. The sequence continues at coordinate 68,880 of NW_010163250.1, read as the reverse complement.
CCTTCTGTTGCTTCAGAGGAAGAAGCTCACAAGGCACACAGGGAACCACCAGTCAGTTCAGAAACAGTTGTATTGCGGTAAGTCTCTCAAAGGCCTCTTAGAATGCTCCCATCCCTGTGTAGCACAGGCACCTGATGTTCTCCGTTGTTCCTAGAGGGACCAAAGATGATGATAAGGAGTAGAAAACTATAATAAAATTACTTTGGCCTGCGTTTCAGTACATGTCCTCTGGGAGAGGACTCCATCACAACAAATATTTCTGTCTCATTAGGACAGTGTTTCCATCAAGCTAAGCTTGAGCTTATTGGAAAGAGTGGTCCTTGCTGTGCCAAATCTGTTACTAAAATTTGGATAAGGTATCTCCGGCACTGTGCTCTTCATTTGCTCTTTGTTTCCAAATCCTTATTCCCTGACAAGAGAGAAGAAACCTGCAGATGCAATGGAGAACTTCAAACGCCGGCATTCCAAACTGATCAACTCTTGTAAGTACCTTCTACCTGAAGTGCTGTGGCAGACCCTTCTCCTCCATCATCTCTCACTCTTGCAGTGAGCATAAAGGAGAGGGGCTCCTGCTGTGGAAAGTAAAAATGTGTATGCCTCTTTTCACAGCAAGATTGCTGTATCAGGAGTATAGTGATGTGGTTCTAAACAAGGCCATTCAAAGCCAGAAAAGAGTGGATTCTTTCGCAGAGGATATAGAGTCAAGTTTCCCAAGCTCCCCAAGGCTACGGAGGAAAGTGCTGTCTCCCCAGGACTCGTATTTGCAACGTCTGTCAGTCTCATCTAATGCGTCCCTCTGGCAGGACATCCCCATGATACGGGGCAGCAGAATGCTACTCAATATGTCCCGTGATGAGCAGAAGCTGCAAGAGGTAATGGACAGATGTAACAAGGTAGATGGGTGGTTTGTAGTCAAGAGAGCATCCCCAGAAAGGTGATTAAAGTGAACAGCAGAAATGTCTGATGAGGGAATGCAGGGGGTTCAATGCAGAGGTCACCGTTACCCATGTAAGCAGCATGGGGATGTGATACCAGCGTTTGTGAAGTAGTACAGTGCTGAAGTTCAGAACTGTAGAAGGACAGAGCACTGAAGGACAGACTCTGGACCATATCAGTAACTTCATGAAAACAGATGCGGGGAAATTGAAATGAAATAAAACCAGGAATTTTGAGCATGTTCACTGTAAAAGACAATATTAAAATAGAAGGCTTGCAGCATTCTCCCACACATAAGCTTTTGAGAGGTGCTAATGAAACCACAGTGAATTGTAGTTCCTGTGGTAGAGTGTGAGTTTACCAGATTGACCTGTGTGAGCTGCAGGACTGAATGGAAATAGAAAGATGTATGGGTTCTGCAAAATGGGACATACAGAAACTGGGTAACGAAAATGAAAGGCACTGAGACATGGATGGGAGGACCTAGAGAAAGAGGTGAAAACAACAGCATGCCAAACATGATGGAGAAAAAAAATGCATTATGCGGATGCTGGAAAACTTATGGGAGCGTGTAAAGCGGAACTTAGTGAAAGTGGAGTTGAGGGGGAATACAAAGGAAAATGAGAGCAGGTAGCTCTTTTTCTTTTAAGTCATACCACAAGCCTGTCTTCTAAAGAAGAAAAGACTATATAATGGCATGCTTGTCCTTCATTCCTAAAGTCTCTCTTCTCTAATTACACACTACTTATGTCATGTACTGGGAGGTTCTCTTGCTTTGCCCATCTCCTCTGTGGAAGATTCCTCACAGAATTGTGTAGTCTACTGATGCTGTGCCCCCTTTTCTCATCTCTCAAGGCCAAGTTTGAGTTGATAATGTCTGAGGCTTCATACCTGCGCAGTTTAAATGTGGCAGTGGATCACTTCCAGCGATCAGCAGAGCTCCAAGCAATGCTCACCAATCAAGAGCGTCAGTGGCTTTTCTCCCGCCTTCCTGATGTACGCGATGTCAGCGCCAGGTGAGTTATGGCTTCCAGGACGAACACTCTTCATGAAACACAGACACAGCCCATCGTTTCCATCAATAACATCTCCCGCTCCATTCTGCATGTTCACTGACCTTCAGGGTAGACACACACACACTGGACTTTGTGATTGCATGCCAATGCTGCCTTGAAAGAAAGATTCGTCTTTTTAGGTGACAGGACAATGTAAATCTTGGTGTTAAGTCCCAAGTATTAAGGCGCAATTGTGCACAGAGCTCATTGTAGGAGATCAAAATATTAAAAATGCTACTGTAGCTATGCCCTACTGGCTTCAGCTACAACTAAACTTGACTAACTAGGCCTCAGCCCAAACCAAATGCAGCTCCTGCCAAATACAAGAAAAAAGAAGCAGCTGCATGAGCCCTGACCAAAAAAATGAAAAAAAGAAAAAAAGAGGGAGAATAAAAAATTAAGTTGCAGCCATTACTTGACAGAACCCAATGTGAATCAATTGAGTATAAGTCATAAAATGTAGACATGACCCCACATGCAAGGAATCCTGTATGCTGTAGGATTCTGTTCTGCTTTTCTCCTGCGAGGCTTGGCTACATATATTGCTAAGCTAGTAAGGTTTGCTGCTACCTTTTTCTTTTCTACTAGGAGGATTATTCTGGTGATGTCTTAATTTTCATTTTTTTTCCTGATCATGCCTTTAAAAGTAGCAAGTATGACCTCTCAAGTACAGTCATCTTTTGCCTTTTGCTTCTTCCTTGCTTGATATCTAGCCCTAAATTGTTGTTGTACAGGCATTATGCTTTCTCTAGGAGTAAGGAGCTGTCATGTGCTTACATGTGGGCTGTCAGGATTTTGGAGGATTGAGGCTGTTCCTGCTTTACTAAATGACACTGATATTTCCCTCGTTTTATGGCACTACAACCACGTGCTGCAGTTTCCTCTTTGACTTGGAGGAGAAGTTTGAGGAGGACATGTTCACCTTCCATGTGTGCGATGTGGCTCTGAAACATGCCCCCGAGTTCCGCAGGGTGTATCTACCATATGTAACAAACCAGACATACCAGGAGCAAACCTTCCAGCGGTTACTGTAAGTTTGCTCATTTGTTACACCCTTCTTCCTTCTTCGGTGCACTTCGAATATTCGCTCTTTCAGATAACAGGGAATGCAGTAGGTACAGGCTGTTGGCCAGTGCTCACACTACACTCCCAGAAGAACAGGCAGGGACCTTCTTCAGTTCAATGGCATTTGAGACAGCAAGACAGAGCTGCCGCAGGGTCCTCTCCCGTAGCATTGGAAAGGCAAAGAATAATTAATACCTGATTCTATTGCAGGCTGCTCTCTCTGTCTACTATTTGCTGAAGAGAGCAAAAATTACTGCCCTGGAGAGTGGTTTTCATTCTGTGGTTTTCAGACTACTAAGAGCTGGAAAGTGGTAATTTCAAGTGAAACTTGCAACCTCGACCATTCTGTGATTCTGTAACTAAGAAAATTATGGCTCCTGTCAGTGAACTTAAACTGGCTATCCAGGAGTCCTTAAAAAGGATTGAAAATCCTAGGGCCACCATTGATAACTCTTGCTCTGGGTGGCAGAGTGGAACATCTCTTGCCCTTCTTTTTTGTACCCAGTGGCACAACCAAGCATTGCTTAGGCATGGGCTCAGTCCTGAGCAAGGTTTCCTTGCTATTTCTGCACTCCTTCTCCTCATAATAACCCAATTTCAGTGAAGCTACAGTGATTCCAGGAGAAGACATTGTCCCCAACAGGCTGTTCATGCACTGTCTCTGGGTTCTGTTGACTGGGAGAACCTCGCAATTGATTTCATTCAGGAAAGGCTCGGTTCCCCATCAAAAGGACCTCCAGGATGTTGGCAATATCTACTGGGCCTACAATCTTCTTCATGTCTTCAAGGATATGGGATTGACTCTTCTGGTTGCAGGTGCTACTCTCGTGCCATTAGCCTTGTATCTGCTACTGCCCAACATAGAAAAAGTGAGTGGCAGTGGCTGGGTCTAAAAGAGTAAGAGAGAAACTAGGAGAGGAAGGCAGCTTCCCTCAGGAGTAGCAGGACAGGGGAGGCAGCTGTTTCCAGACCCTAGAGCTGTATCTGGATCATTCAGCGTAAGGGAAGAATGCAAACCATCACTGTCTCTGTGCAAGGTGCCCTGTTGATAGGGAGAAATTGAAATGTAGATATTACTTCTGGCTTTTATTCCAAAGGGCTGTGGCAAAAAGAGAAAAGATATAACAACAGTTATCCTGCCGTCCTTCTATAGCTATTATAAACCCTTACTTGCTCTTCCTCAGGAGAGTGGGACAGTTTCTTAACATCTCTTGCTCCAGGAATAAAACCTGACTGTTGGAACTGGAGTATTCCTAAAACTCAGTGAAATCTGATACTTAGGAAGGCTATTTATTTACTCTGATGCCTGGATGTCTTCTTTCATTACCACTCTGACAGAAATGGAAATGCAGGGTTCCAGCAAGTCCTGGAGAGACTGGAAAGTGATCCAGTATGCCAGCGCCTCTCACTCAAATCCTTCCTCATCCTCCCTTTCCAGCGCATTACTCGACTCAAACTCCTCCTACAGGTAACTGTTGATTCTCTGCTTTCCTACAGTTTCCTCAGGCTGACCCTTTTGAGTCTGAAGGTCATGTATGAGCTAGCTCCAGGCACTGGGTGGAAGGACTTCATCCAGTCCTTCATGTTGCATCTTTGACAAGTTTGGCAAGATGCTCTGCAGCCACTCTGTTGCATATATTGTGAATATACCTTTGCAAAAACAAACCTGTTTGTCATTGTACAAATTACATGAGCACAATGAGTTGGAAATGATAGCCTCTGTGAGGCAGTGCAGTTTGTATACTGGGTAGGACTTTATTGGAGAACAACTGATGTACTGTTGCAACAAATAATTTCTGGAGTCTTCTCTGAACATGTTGATTTATATTTTATTGACCTTTGGCTTCTTGCTAGGAAAACGAGGCAAGGGTTCCTTGGCTGCCCTCTGGAAGGCACTCTGTCTCTACTCTTTGCCTGTAATGTTGACCAATAGGAATCTTCCAGACAGGGACCAGCAAATCCTTAATGACTTAATTTTGAGCTCTTTCTGTGATGCCTTTTATTATTTAAGCCTTTTTTTTAACAGGAGAAAAAGATTATAACCAAAGAACAATCCTGTATGTAAGGATGTTTGTGCTTGGATTAGTGGTTGTACATCATAGTTTGTATGAACAGGGCATCCCTGAAAATCTGAATTAATGCAGCTTATTAGCAACATTCTGCTGATATCTCACATTTCTGACCTTGTTATCTCCACATCTCATCACCTACCACTGCTTTAGTCTCCTTTGAGGCTGGTATCTTGGTGTCTCCTTGTTTCTCATACCCCTCCCAGATACATATGTCCAGCTTTCCCTGTCTGCATTATGAAAAACATCATCTCTCATGCAGAATATCCTGAAAAGAACTCGGCCGGGATCTGAGGAGGAAGTGCAAGCAACACAAGCATATGATGCACTTGAAAAGGTAAGGCAGTCAACCCATCCTGCAGCCCTGCAGAAAGGGATCTGTGGGTTTTGGTTGATGTTACCCTCCATAGGAGTGAACAATGTGCCCTGGCAGCCAGAAAGGCTGACTCTATCCTGGAGTGCATTAAGCACTGCATTGCTCGCTGGTTGAGGGAGGTGATTGTCCCACTAAGCTCAGCATTGATGTGGGCTCATCTCGAGTACTGTGTACAGTTTTGGGCTCCACAATGTAAGAGGGATATAAATATATAAGAATGTATCCAAAAGAGGGACACAAAGATGGTGAGACTAGAGGGTGTGATTTATGAGGATCAACCAGGTTTGCTCACCTTAGGAAATTGAGGGATGTCCTCACTGCTGTCTACAGCTTCCTCGTGAGGCGGAGCAGGAAGGGGGGTGGTGTCTCCATTGTCCAGTGAGGGAGTGGTTTAAAGCTGCATCGGGAAAGTTCAGATTGGATGTTAGGATAAAAGCTCTTCACTGAGAGGGGGTGGTCAAGCACTTGGAATGGGCTCCTCAGGAAATTGGTCATGGCCTGACAGTGTTGAAGAAATGTTTGGACAACACTCTCTTATAACTTTTAGTTACAGGCTGAAGTTCCTCTTCAGGTACTGGCAACAAGTTCTGGGTTGTGGAAAATTGGGCCTGATGTTTATCTAATCAGCATCCTGTGTTTACAGTGGAGCATCTAATAAGAGCTCCTTCCAAATGATGAGTAATTCAGCCTTTGTCACCTGAAAGAGATGTCTCTAGTATATCCCCCCCAGTATCCCAAGTTACAAAAATACTTATCATAGAGACTTCATCTAAAGAATATCTTCCTTAAGAAAGAAAGATGACTATTGTATGTATCGAGAAGTTTAGTATGTTCACCTGGAAAAAATATTTTTGCAGGAGGATGCCTAAGGAACTGTTACTTATGCTGACACTTGAGGGGTTCCTGGGAGTAGTACAGATCCAATTAGGCAGTTCTGCTCCAACCTCACTGATTGTCTGGTTTCCTCTGCAGCTCATCAAGGATTGCAATGAAAATGTCCAGCGCATGAAGAGCACTGAAGAGCTGATCTACCTCAGCCAGAAGATTGAGTTTGAGTGCAAGGTAAGCTCATCCATTCCCTGGGCCTTGCTCTAGTTTAATGTCTTTCCTTTCTTTCCTCACAAAGTCACTTGTGCTTACCTTTTTGTTCTCCTCTCCAATATACACAGAACCTTTGAAGCACAATGTCATACACAGGTCAGCTCTTCATCAGTGCTTTCCTTGCCCAATCGTTCGTGTCAGCCTTCAGCTGAAGTTGCCTACCATGACTTACTCCTGCCCAGCTGGAGAGATGAAAGCACACTTCTTCTAGAGAAAGGCAAAAATACAAAGTCAGAACTCAGGGACACAGTTTTCCTTGTACACACTTGACATAAATGCTCATTTCTGTCTTGTAGATATTCCCACTCATCTCACAGTCGAGGCGACTTGTGAAGCGTGGTGAGTTGACAGCACTGGACTTCAACACCCTAAGTCCAAAATGGAAAGTCACCACCCGTCCCATCTACCTACATCTTTTCAATGACTGTCTGCTCTTGTCTCGGCCGAAGGAGTGAGTGCTTCAAAAACAATTCTTGCTGCCCCTTCTAAAATACCTGTCTCTTTCTGGGTCTGTGCTATGGTGAAAGAGTCCTTTCCCTCTGCCTGCCAGCAAGTGGCAGCATTTATCAAGTCAGTCTCCTAACCCTACTTTATGTATCATGCAAGTATGTGGAATCTGATAGTCCCATTAAATTAATTAAAACATATGATAATATAACAAGACAACTTCTAGTCCGTAGTGCAACACTTCTACCTTTCCATCTCTATAATATGAAACACTTTAATGATAACCATTTATTCTAGCTCTACTTGGTAAATAATTTCGTCCTAAAGGACAGTGTGTGGATTAATGAACGTGCAAATCACTGGTTTGTCAAGAAACTAAGAGAGGTGTTGGTTGTGTTGGGGTTTTGTGGGGGTGGTTTTGGTTTTAAGCTGTAAGCTATCAAATAAAATTCTGACAGGACAGAACTTAGTATTTCTACCCTCTTCATTAAGTCCCCTCTCTCTTCTCTGACCGCCTGAAAGTTCTAGCAAGAACAGAGCTTAAGGTGCCTGAAGTAGATGAAGACTCATTAAAAGCTTTTGGCTTTTCTGACCTCAGAAAACAAAGTGGACTCACTTTGTAACCCTCATCACCTTAACACTCACAACTTGTTTTGTTCCATCTCTTTACCTGCAGGGGTGGACGTTTTGTTGTGTTTGATCATGCCGCTTTCTCAGATGTGCGTGGGGAGAAGTGCGAGATGAAACTGCATGGAACAAACAAAAATGTTTTCCGTCTCTTTCTACTTCAGAATTACCAGGGAAAGAGAGTGGAGTTTTTGTTTCGTACAGAGACACAGTAAGAGCTCAAGATTACCCTCATTATACCCTGTTACCATAGCCAGACACCTCCAAGGAGCCTGATGGTTGTCCCTCAGCTACCCAAATGCTGAAATATCAGATGCAGCTGCTGAGCAGGGGACTTGAAAAACATCCTTTTACCAAAATAAGTCCCTAATGGACCACCTTGCTCCTCTCTCATAATAGCTGGTCATACAATACTACCACATTACACCATACCATCAGCCTCCAAAAATGGGAGGTTTTTGCCTTTTCCCATCCCGTTTTTCCACTTCCACTTTTTTCTGCTTCACCTAAGAAACTCCTCCCTGACCCCTCCTGTGAGCAAACCTGTACACCCCACCCACTCTCCCCCCATTCCCATCATCAGACTGCTATCCCTCACATAGAATCCTAACCCCTATCTGGTGATGTTTTCCAGCAGTGAGAAGCTGAGGTGGATTTCTGCTTTGGCTCCTCCACGAGGAGAACTGGACCTCCTGGAATGTCCTGGTGAGACTGCTCTGCTGCTACAGCAATGGGGGTGGTCTGGAGAGGAGTTGGAGTGACCGTGGGGTGGGACATCCCTGAAAAGACTTTGCCCTTTTTTAAATAAAGAAGATATACATGGGCTTTCCCTCAGTGCCAGGTTCTGCCAGTTATTTTACTTATTTTTTACACCTCATATTAGGTAGAATACCTGAAGTCTCCCAGTTCTCTGCTCTTTAGTGTTTGGGTACTCCCTTAACGCTCCCACCTCTCGGGCTGATGCACACAGGTTTACTGTTGCTGTCTTAGTATACCATTGTGATCTTTCCTCCCCTTTAGATGCACCACAGGTTCAATGCATAAAGACTTACAAGGCTCGGGAAAATGATGAGCTGGCTTTGGAGAAAGCAGATATCATCATGGTTATGCAGTACAGCAATGATGGTGAGCAGAATGAACCATGGTTATCTTCAATTATGGGTAGGAATTTAGTAGTGTAAAGCTTTAACAACACAATTAGGCTTCAGACGAGCCTCTCAATCCCCATTGTTGCATTGAGAGGATGAAGAGATTTCATCTTCATTAAGACACTTTAATTGGAAGCTGAAAGGGGATCTTTTTCTTTGACCTTGAGGCCTTGTTGGAGAGGGCATTTTGGGAAATATGAAAATATGTTTTATTGTTTTGCCTCATGTTTTGCTTTTCCCCACACTGCAGGATGGATGGAAGGAGTAAAACTTTCAGACAGGGAGAGAGGCTGGTTCCCCTCAGAACACGTGGAACTCATCTCCAGCAAACATGCACGGCAGAAGAACCTGAAGGAGGAACAACGTGTGAAAAATGCCAAGCAGCAGGTCTTCTGCAAGAAATAAGACTCTACTTTGTTTGGACCTGTACAGTCTCCCTGCCATGGGGAACTCATCTTTTTTTCTATAGTGCCTCACAAGAAACACATCTGCGAAGAGCATCATATAGCACTTTGACAAAACCAGGTGCTTTTTGCCAAAGAAAGTGGGAATTCAGTCAGGAAAAATAATTCACTTCCTCTACATCACCAGGACTACGGCAGCACTAGGAGGAAACGAAGTTGCATGTATTGCTTGCTTTGTGGTAGTAGGGACTTTAATTGGACAGAGGTCTGGGATCTGGACTTCTGAAAACATATTTCTGGTCTTACCACTGACAAGTTGCAGGACCTTGGGCAAGTCACTTCAGAATTCTGCCTCAGTTTTCCCATCTGTGAAATGGGGGTTAACTTACCTACCTCACTGGATGTTGTGAGGCTAAATTCATTAGTATTAACATACTAAGAGCTTTGAGTTCCTGGGAAGGAAGGTGCTAATTGAAAAGCACAATATAGCTGGGGAGAGTTTTCTATTTGAATATCCTCTTGATATCTTGATGGTATTGATCTCCATAGTGTAATTTCAGTTTAGAACAATTTATCTATTTGATCGTGCAAGTCTACTGGTTGTAGATAGGCAAATATTTCATTGTACCTAAATTTATCTCAGTCTCAGTTAAGAGTCCTTGACAACATTAGAAAATCCACTGGAGTTAAGCGAAGTTTTCAGAAGCCACTGTGATAATTTTCTCCAGCATAAGAGGTATCCAGCTGAAGAATCTGTTCCACAAAAGTCACCTCTCTTCTGAACAAGTGTCCCGATAAGCCACCTGAAATGACTCTTTTCTACTCTGCCTCCCACTCAGAGTAGAACACTGACTTTTGACAGAGATTTTTATTCAGTGTTGGTACATGCCCTGTACAAAATAATCATGACTAGGTATATGCAATGAAGTGGCACTTTCCTGCTGCTCTTAATCTGATAGCTGATGTGGTATTGCATGCACCATTTTGCACACTTACAGAAAACACGGAGATATTTAGCCACTGTAGATAAAGTCAAAATATGTACCAGGGACTTTGTTCTTTTTTAGAACTCTCTGGTTTTAAGTCCAGTTTACATGCAGTCCTGCTTTTGTGCAGAACCTGTCTATCTGAGGATATGCCTTCAACTGTAAAATAATGTTTCTGTGTTAAAGTGTTTGCGTTCAGTTGAGTCAATGCAAGATCAAGTACAAGAATCAATACACCAAAGAAAGCAACGTGTAGCCTTCTTGCATTTAATATATTTGAAGAATTAGTTATCTTCATTTCTCCAGCTTTCTGTCTCTGTAACATTCTGCCTTTAATTCCCATTTATGTTGTATCTAGCATAGCTTATTACAGCCTATTTATATCAATAATTTTAGCTGGATTTAAAAAAATGTTGCTTTTAGTCCTAATAATAAACTCATGCACTTCTCCAGTTAAAATAAACAATTTTTTGATTTCCTTGTTACTTTAGGATCTCAAATATAAGTAATTCAGTATTTTCAGAACTACATTGAGTATTTTTATTTTTCCATGTAACTCTCCTTTCTAAGTGAATATTAAGTACAATTAGCTACACTTAGCAGAGGCAGTGAAGAAAGCTTGCTCTACTAGCCATACCCAAAGATTCATCACAGCGTTATCACCAGCCCTGAAGTCACTGCAGGTTTCATAGTGGTGTTAGTCATCAGTATAATCAAAGTAAGCTAAAGGGATGGCCTACAGAAGATGGGAATTGAGTCTACTATACCAGCAATTATTTGATTGTCTTTTAGTCTATGGTCCAGGCTACAATTTGCCTACACTTTTTTTTCCCTAGAAGAACTGGAGCTGGTCCCTAGCTTAAGAACAAAAGCAAAGGCCTACCTCAAGTTAAAATAAGCGACTCTTGAGGTTTAGGGCTGGGCTGGCCACTAAATGACTGACAGACGCTCTCTATTAACCCCTCTCCACTCCCCAGAAGGGGAAGAGAGAGAGAATGACTTACAGGTTGGAAAAGAAAACTAAATCAGATTTAATGAAACAACAATACAATAAGCTAATAATGTAAATAGAAAAAAATGAAATATATACAAATGCATACAAAACCAATATTGAATCCTTCCCCCTGCTCCCAATGATGATTATGTTGACAGAAGTTCTGCAGTGCAGGGCACTGGAAAAATCTCAGACCAGACTTGGCAGCAGGTGGGAGCTGGATTCAGGAACACGCAGATCAGGATCAAAGGCAGACAAAATCCATCAGCTTTATACCGAGTATGATGTATGTGGGATGGAATACCTAGTTGGTCAGTTTTGGCCATCTGTCCTGTCTGTTCCTCCCTGCAGGTGTGACACCTCATGACACCCCAATATGGCACCCATGGTGTGGCATCTGCCTTAGTTTCCATAGGCACAAGTATAAGCAAGAGCTATATTTACATACCACACTTAACAGTAACTATAAACATCAGGCACTATCACTTGTAGAAGCAGACACTGTCTGGAAAAACACCCTGTTAGTTTCAGGAAGTACAGTCACTCAGAAGAGACTTGGCTGAAAAGCAAAGTCACTAAATAGAGAGTGAGTTTGTTTAGCTCAAACCGGGACATAAGCGTTTATGAAGACTCATGAATGTTCAGAAATCCAAAATACCTGCTTGTCCCAGGATGTCATGAATTTACGTGACACAAAAGTCATCGGGAGCACCAGTGTCTCAACTGGGGTACAGAACACAGCTATGGGATCAATTCAGTGCATGGCCCTGTAAGATCTTATGCAGGCAGGCTGAGACATCCCGTATCCATGTCAGCTTTGCCTTTGCTGCTTTTATCAGGCAGCAGGCCACAGATACTGCCATGCTAAATCAGAAGTCCTCTTGTTAAATGTTTTAAAAGTCAAGAGTTCTTTACTCTTTCAACTTCTGCTCTCAAAAACAAGCAGGCACATTGTTCACTGGAGTCTCCCACAGTGGTTTCTCCATTAAATTCCATATGTGCTTGCTAAAATTCTTGTTAAGATAGGAAACTTCAAGGCCACTGCTGTTGTGACTGACAGGACGTCTATACTGTTTAACTAGCTGGATCAAAGGTTAAGTTTGTACCTGTCACAGGTACAGCCGTTATTTCCTTTTGTCGGGTTTTTGTATGTTTAGGAACATTTGAAGGTCAGCTTATATTTCTAAGAATAAGTGTTTATACCCTGGTTTACTTCTCACTATTTTATTAACTTTTTAGCCCCAGCACCATCTTGCCACCAAAATCCATGAACAAATCTGCACTGAATTGCTTAATGCTTTCTGAAACTGATTGACAACTCTTTGGTTTGTACAAATGTAATCAAAATAGTACAGTATCACTTACAACCGCACATTCAGGAGGCAGGAATCAAGTTGACAGAGTATCCACTGTGTCCTATTACAGCCAGGATCTCTCCCTACATTACCTAATGTGGATAACGTGATTTCACTGGAATTCAGTATTAAACAGAAAGAGAAGTGTAGAGTTTGCTAGCCAAATCCCTATACTTTTCTAGTAAGATCCTCAAAGAAGGGCCACAGAACAGGAACACTGTATGAGAGATGCCAGTGTATCTTAAGCAGCTGGCTGTAAATTGAACCATGAAGAAACCATCATCTTCCACGGGAGCCTGTGGAGACTGATATGTAGCATATCTGGACAAAAGAAATTCAGTATTTCTATACTGGAAAAAACAGACAATCTTTAGAGAGCAGTTATTTATTTTTGTGGTAAGATCAGCAATGAAATACAAGCATGAACTACATTTAAAAAGTTTTATTGAGAATCTGAGAAATTTGTGGTTTATGTCTGAAAATCAAGTGTTATGACTGCCATCATTTTTTCTATTGAAAAGTATAAAATATATAAATATATATGTGGCTCTTAAAAAATAAAGCTCACAGCTCTGGAGAATTATGTTGGCCCCTCCCAAAAGAAAAATAAATGAAAGCATTATCCACAGTTCTTATTCCCTTTCACAATACTAGAAAAAGTTGGCATTTGGACCAGATTTCAGTAAACAAACACAACCTTGCTCAGAAACAGGAACCTCTGGAGCAGTTAGTGATTTTTATCTTTGTGGTTTTATCTAATATTGAAGAGGTCCCATCCTCTCTAAAGTCAGAGTTATGTTTTGTCAGCTGAATGCTGCCAGCAAAATAAATACCATTCTAGCCACAGTAACATTCCAGCCAGCAGGTCTTGCATTTGGTGGCTGAACCAGGTGCACCGTTAAGCTAATTATGCTGCCTCCAAAATGCTGGCACACATGTTTAGGGTTACAATCATTTCATGTAAACTGCTCTCAGGTGAAAGCATCTGCAGAAGCATAATCTCCCTTATGAGGAGCGGCTGAGGGAGCTGGGTCTCTTTAACTTGGAGGAGATTGAGGGGTGACCTCATTAATGTTTCTAAATTTGTAATGGGCGAGTGTCAGGAGGAAGGAGCCAAGCTCTTCTCAGTGACAGCCAATGACAGGACAAGGGGCAATGGGAGCAAACTGGAACATAGGAGTTTCAACTTGAAGATAAGGAAAAACTACTTTACTGTGAGGGTGAGAGAGCACTGGACAAGGCTGCCCAGAGAGGTTGTGTCTCTTTCTCTGGAGACATTAAAAACTTGCCTGGATGCGTTCCTGTGTGACCTAGTCTAGGTTATCTTGCTCTGGCAGAGGGGTTGGGCTGGATGATCTTTTGAGGTGCTTTCTAACTCCTAACATTCTGTGATTTTGTGATTGTATCTGATGCTAGAGCAAACCTTGAGACAAAGGCAATGGGGAAAATGTACAGTAGGAGAATGGTGCCACGTCAGCAATGAGGTACTAAGCCAGTAACTGAGATGAGGATGAAGGATGTTCCATCTTGGTGGAGCAGAAAGCGCTTAAGCAAATCACATTCTTCAAGCAAGCCCTGTCTTTGCTGTCTGCAGACGTGCAAGCTGTGTTTAGAGCCAGCTGCACTTCATTCACTGCTGAGGAAAGCTGTGCACATGAGCAGAGAGCTTGATTCATGGGAACTGTCCTGACCAAAGCAAGTTACAGCACAGGTCTCCATCAACCACATGTGATCAGAAAGAAGTCAGATAAGCCAAGCTTGGTTCATTCCTGCCCTTCATCTCATGTAATCACCTGCAAGTGCACAAAACTGTTCTATATGTTACCTGAGCAGATGACAACACTCGTAGCAGTGTGAGATCACTAACTGCCCTGTACTACTCTGAGAGGAGCCTTGGTTTTGTGAAGTACTGAAAGGATGCAAAATTACAGCACCTAAAAGTCAGTAAGTGTTTCTTGTAACTGCTAGTTTATGAATAATTAGAAGCACTGCTAAAAAACTGGAGCCAGAGTGCATAACAAGATTACTCTGCCTTTCTGCCAACCCATGAAACAAAATAATGAGGTTCCTCTTATTCGTATTACACGAATTTTGTAACATCTGGGTTTCCACAGCGTGCTGTTAGCAGTATTTAAGCCCACTGCCCACAGGAGCTTATGATCTTTCAGGTGCCTTCAGATGTGCCAGAAACACTTCTGTACCCTACAGATGGGGGCCAGGTTTCTTCCCTCCTTGGAGACCGGCTCTCTGTCCTCCCACAGCTGCGCTGCGAGGGAGCAGCGGTCCACAGAGGATGGCTCCCCCGGGCCGGGACGCCTGAGGGAGCAGAAGGAAAGAGGGCAGCAAGAACCCTCTGCCGCCACGGCCCCGTTACCTGCGGGTGCGGCTAGGCGC
>NW_010163250.1:40377-53782 GCF_000695765.1 Mesitornis unicolor | reverse complement strand
CGCGCGGGACTCGCCGCCGGGCGGGGCATTAACTGGCCCGGAGCAGACCGGACGCTCCGCTACCAAGCCGGCATGGACGGGGAGGGCGTGAAGGAGGAACGGGCGCCCGAAGGGCTGGGTAAGAGTCGGGCCGGGCTGCTAGCCCTCGTTAATGATTGAGGAGGAGGTATCCGGCAATGAACGTAATGAACAGCTCCGGTGGAGGGTGGCGACCCTGTGGCCCCTCCTCTAGGCTGTTACGGGTGCAGGCTGTGGCGGCCGGGCCTGGCAGCTCTCACGTCCTGCTTCCTTTCGATGCCTTAGTAAGGCAGCCCTCATGCTGCCCTGGCCCTGGGGTGGGATGCTGCCATTTTGCCTGCATGGCCTTGGGAGGTTTGGGGGCAATGGGTAGTTGTGAGACCCAGTGCCTGCGAGGCCCCCATTGTCACCTTGGTGTGTCAAAGCACTTGGCAAGCTGAGGTAAGGGTTGGGGGCAGGTGGTCCTCCCTCCCTATTGCACCAAGGGGTTCCTGCTGCCTATGGGTTTCTAGGCTGCTGGCATTTACCATCCTTGCCCACTGTCCAGTTGTCTTTCTCTTTATCTGAGCTGGCGTGGGTGGACCTGTGAAGTTTCTCCCTGTGTGCGTGTGTTTGGGTTGCTTTGTACCAAATGCCCCAACCAACCTTAGAAATCTTGCTGTTACTGTGCAAGTGGTTGCCTTGTTCCAAGAAATGTCTAAGGAGGTGGCTGTGAGAAGAAAAACAGAATTTCGCTTCCTGCTCATGTACCTTCTAGAACACCTTCTGCTCAAGTGTTCTAGACACCATATGTATGATGTTCCCAGTTGGTTAAAATCCCTTCTACTTAAGGTTATGCTTATCTAAAAGTGGGACAAAGTAATGTGCAGTCTGGTCTCTTGCCATATAAATGGCAGGAGAAAGGAGTGGTTTAATAACTCTGTATTTGTTACTATGAAGGCCTGTTCTTTCTCTACAAACTGTTTTCATTTCAGGTCTTTTCTTGGGCAATCTCAGGTTGTAGTTAGGCCTTTGCTATATGTTTGAGAAACAGAGACAGCAATTTACTTTTTCTTACAGGAATATTCCTGTAGATGATATATGAAACTACCAGGTGTCAGTCTCTTTTTCTGCTGCAGATACAAGATACACATGCAAGGCTTTGAAATGTATTTTGTGATGTAAGCACATACTGGTGTTTGCAAAAACAGAAGGAAAAAGCCTTAAATCAAAGCATGAAACTGAAAATGCTTATTCCTTATTTGAGGCAGAGGTTGAGTGACAGAATGGATGACATATGAAAATCCTAGCTTTTTCAGATCATGAGTGAGACGAGCTCAGAGGCAGTAAGGAGGATGGTGGAAAAAGGAATTCTATGTAACACAGCCAGCTTCTGTTTTGTTCAGTTCTTGACCCTCCCTGTCAGGATATTTCATCTGTTTTAACAGCAGGGGAAACTGTTGCTGCTTAACAAGATCAAATTATTATAGTTGCAGTTTCCTGCTTCTGTCTCATTTCCCTGCAAATAATTCAGTTCTCTTAATCCTGTAAAAAGCAAAATATAAGGTCTTGAAAGCAGCCTGCCATACCTACATATTTTCATGGAGATTCTCCCATCTGACTGGCATTGTGGGTTTTTTTGGTGGGTTTTTTGTTTGTTTATGTTTTGGTTTTTGTTGTTTTGTGTTTGTTGTTTTTTTTTTAAGTAGCAGAAGTCACACAGACTCACACATTCTGAGACAATCAGCAGGTTTTATTCTTTTGGAAATGTATATGCCAGCTGGGAAAGTAAAAAAGCTTCTGTATTATTCTCTTGCCTGTTTTATTTATTTTTCTTGCTGTGTTCTTTCTGACCTGTCCTCTATTATTTAGTCTCTCTAATTGTAATGCAGTTTGTGCTTTTTGTTAAAATTAGTCAGACTTCTTCACCTATTTTTGTCCTCAGCCAGCTATTTCATTACCTATCTTGTAAGTCTGCTTTTCATAAGTGTTGTGGTTGAAGCTGCAGAAAGCTACTTTAAGACAGTCAGAAGTTTTGTACAATTTTCATTTTGTTGCTTGGTCAGCTTGAGTATGATAGAAACCTCTATAAATCAAGAAGTGATGTCGTTTGTCAGATAATCTCTGCTGACACAGTAGACCAGAATTTTTCCTGCCTTTTTCTTTTGTTCATTTTAAGAAGGTGACACTTAGTGTCTTGATAAGTCATTGATTTTTGTTCTGTTCCTTATTCCAGAAACTTCTGTTATCCCCAGCGCTGTTTTCCCACTACTATATTTGTAATATGCAACCTTCCCTTTATTCTCTGTGTCTGGAATTAATTCTTCCTGTAGCTTACAGTTTTACAGTTGGTTGTTTTTGCGGTCGTCCTCGCTCTGAAAGTGAGGCTTTTCTCATATCAGATGGTTGAGTGTCTTCATATTGGCCATATCACATTCTTTGCTCTTGCTTTCCCAGCAGCAGTCTGTCCCGGTGGCAGTCTTTATTTTGAACCCTCCAGTTCTTTCCACTTTTGGGTTTCATGGTGTACTGTTTTCCTTCTCCCGTAACTGAAACTTCCTCTCCAAGCACACCCTTTTTTCTCCTGCCATCCAGGCACATCTGGCTTGGACAATGTGCATGTGGGGCGGAGGGGTGTTGTTTCTAATTTTTTCCTTCTAGAGCGCGAGGACAACAAGGAGGACATGACGCTGAATACCGAGCACTTTGTGGTAGATGCTGATGCCATCAGTGGGCATGGTACAGGGAGCAGTGTGCTATCTGCATTCCAAAGCACAGCTGTAAAGGAAGAAGTTGAGGGTATCTTGGGAACAGAATGTAGGATCAACCCTGTAAAGAAAGTAGAGGAAGATAGAACATATTGCACCCTGCAGACAACTGGGTCAACTTCCCAAGATGTAGTGGCCCTTGATGGCCAGCTCGACCTTGCCTCAGTGTGTGGGCATCTGTCAGATTTCTTCAGTGATGCAAAGGCTGCGCCTCCACTGCCTGTGGTTGAATTTGCACAGGAGCCCACAGGTCAGTCAGGGTCACATGAACAGTGTGAGAGCTATTACTCTGATGGGGTTGAAAAGGAGGCAGAGAAGAAAAAAAGTAAGGACAGAAGTGGAATCTGCACTGAGAAGGCATCCAGTGGAATCCCTGGAGACCTCTGCATGCAGGATGTGTGTTGCTCTGGTGCTCACAGATCATCCAAATGCACTTCAGCCAATGCTGCAGCTCAGCAGTCCTACAAAGTGTCTGCAGTTCTGGAATTTGGAGGTAGCCATGATGGGACCAAGGGAAGAAAAATGTTACTTAAGAATCCAGAAATTCTACCACCGGTCATGAAGAAGTCACGCACCTTCTATAGCACAGGTAGATACTGGGGAACTCACTGACAGACAGTGACACTTGTAGTACCAGTGATACTGATGTTTCCTTCACCACGCTGAAGGCACAGCACAGAGGTGCTGAACTGCTCTAACTGGTATTGCAATTTATGCTACACTATTAGATGTCTGAAGACTTCTTCACATAAAGGTTGCTGAGTGCCTCATGTTTGAAGCATCACTAGCGATGCTCTTTGTTTTACTGTGGAAGAATTTTTTTTTTATTTTTGTGGTTTACTAAAAAAAATCTTTTCTGTTGTTCATATATTTCTAAGTATAGTAAAAAAATGTTCTGTTTTGTTTTCCCCATGTCTTGTTTCTTTTGTTATTTGTTTACTTATCACATACTCCTCATCTTTTTCTCTTTGAACAATGCATCATTTCTAGAGCAGCTAGCAGAGTTGGAGAGGATGTTCCAGGAAGACCACTACCCTGACAATGAGAAGAGGAGGGAGATCGCGGCTGTGGTTGGTGTATCGCCACAGCGTATCATGGTAATGCCTGTGTGGGTAACAGTGGTGACTGGGATCTGGGCAGAAAATTGATGGGGAAGGACAGGGGCGGGGAGGAGGAGCTTGAGCCGAAGGAAAGACGAGCTCTTGAGTAATGGGATAGAGACTGCAGCTGCCACTGGTGACAAGGGAGGAACAGGGATGGACATTGCACAACCAACTACCTCACCCAACATGGCAGTGGAGTCTGTGGTTGCATACTCCATCTCTTCCCGTTTCCTAAGATGAGACACATAATGGGTAGGTAAAAGAGGCTAAGAGGATTGGAGTAAATATCTCTTGATAGGCAACAAAGGAAACTGGTGTTTGGGGGTATCTTTATGCTGTTATTCTTCTCTTTGCAATGAATCTTGCAGATTCTCTGGAAGAAAGGTATCTTGAGGTTCCTTTCTTTGGAAGAAAGGTTGATGGCCTCACCTGGTGATTTGTGGAGGTAGTCACCACTGATTTGTTGCCTGAGTCCCCATGTGTAGACAGCTTCCTCTCTGAATGTATACTTTCTTTCCATTTATCAGGTCTGGTTTCAGAATCGCAGGGCGAAGTGGCGGAAATTGAAGAAGCTGACTGTGAAACGCAACAAAAAAAATCCGTCATCATCTGCTCTGTCAGTCTCTTTTGGGTCAGGTGGTTATGGGTGAGGGACTTTGTTTTCTCATTTCTCCACAACAGATGCCTAATGAATTAAGTATTTCCCTTTGCCATTTCTCCTTTACATTTAAGCTATGGAGAGCTGACCATTGAGTTAGACCTCAGTAACCTGTCAAGTTTCTGGGTAAATTGTAGTGGACCCTCTTAAAAGTACTTTTGATTAACCTGTAGCATGGTTTTGAAATAAAACTGTTGAAATTGCTCTAGCTGAAGTAATGTAGAGAGCAAGGGATAAGATAAAAGGTCTGTGGAATCACCCCTTCATTTTTTAGTTTCCATGAATGTGTTGGCCACATGCTTTGTTTGCACTTGGAAATGCTTTTATCCTGGTCCTTCTCCCACCATCGCTTTCCATTTCCATGGATTTTCACTTGGCAATGGAAATGCTGCTTGCTTAGCAGCATCTTACAAAGTCATGGGCTTCTTTGAAGAAATACAAGCTAGAACCTTTCATCGGTGAGCAGGGGACACTTATTGGGGCTGGGGGAAGGAAGTATTGAGAGGATAGATGGTCTTTCAAGGGAAAGTGAGTAAGGGAAGAAGTTAGTCTCCACAGGGAGGTAATTATGGCAGACTAGAGTGAGAGTCTTCCTGTGAAGAAAAGAGAATGAAAGGAGAAAAATGAAGTGAAGGATTGGACACCACCTGCCTTATTTCACTGCACTGTTCCACACTAGTGACCTGGGGCTGCTTTCCCAAGCATTGTTGGTACAGTGCCCCTTGCACTGTTTCTCCTTGCCCTCAGCTAGTGCTTTCCTTTTTCACCTGCTAGTGATCTAGGATTTGCCCATTGTAGGATAGCTGGAAGAGTATATACTTTGCCATAATGTCTTGTCCTGTTCTCTGGTCTATGCTCATGCCCTTTAGGTATACCTCCAGGGCACCTCCTCTGGTTGTGTCTCCATTGCCTGACATTGCTCATGGCCAGTCTGCTGTGCTGGATGTAGACGTTACAGCTGGGAATTCCTCCAGCCTGCTCAGTGGACATCCTACGTCACTTGCCTCTTCCTCAGGTGAGACCCCTAACAGCACAAGTATTTTGTATATCTGCAGCATTAGCTGGTGGTGCTGGTGGTTCCCAAACACTTTAGGGAAAGTCATGTGAGAACCCTACACCATCAGTCCAAAAAGTGACACCAAGTTTCACAGCTGTCTTGCTAATCAAGTGTCTGCCAGTTATGTACCAGCATGGTGGTCCCTCTGTGCTAACTCTAGAGCCAAATTTGTGGTCCTTATTCATGTCCTAGCACAAGCCAGCAAGGAATTCTGTATATGACTCTATAAGGATACATGATCAGGGCATTCTTCCGTAATAGCTGTTTGACACTGGTACTGCTTCTCTGAATGATGTGAAAGTATTATTCTGGTTATTATGCTCTGCGTGGCAGATTCACACATTCCATACTCTGAATTAGACTGGAACGTTCTGGCTACAACCTGGAGTCAAGTGAGCTGCATGAGGAAGGTGCATTGTATAAACTGTTGGTGTTGTAGAGCCTCCCTCAGGTACTCAATACTTTTAAATCTCCGAAGGCGGTTCCTTGACTACTTTAGCCAGTGCAATTTTCTGTTTTGTGCAAACGCTGAGGGAGCAAGACTAGTTGAGTTTTTAAGCATACAGCTTAATGTATGTGCTGTTGTAGTGTTGTTGAAAGTCAGTGGGGTGTGCTGTTTGACTAGCTTTCTATCTGAGCTGCATTTAAAGATTGATGGCAATCAGAGAGAAAGGATTTGTTAAATTATTTATTCATGTGTGAGCTATCAGAGCATTCCCTAGAGTTAGAAATGTTCCCTAAAGCAGTTCCTATATATGTTTACATTTCCAAGTTGGCATGACTCAAAATATTTCCAAAGTGATGAGGACTTCATCACTTCCTTAGAGACTGGTATCTCAAGTAATAGATGTGCTGACATGCGGTACTGTTGTGTGTGTTTTCCTGCTTCCCAGTGTAATAAGTTCTTTTGAATTTTATGCCATCATTTCTACCATATCACTGTATTCTAAATATACAGGGTTATCAGTATTAAGAGTAGTTCTGTACAAGTGATTTTTCTAATAATGACCCAAAGACTTTACTGTATTTGGAATAGTGCTGATACTTCAAAAGAATTTTGGCACTGTAGAAAGCAACTATAAGACTGTTTCAATAAACTTAGAATATTAATAAATAGATTATTAAATGCTAGAAGTACTTAATTGATATACTTTCTAGATACTGTAATTTAGCACTTCTGTCATTTAAGTTTGCCTGTCATAGTCTCAAGGCAGGAACTACTTTAGTCAATTCTAGAAGCTGTTTAATCAAGGTGACTGTAATTCAGTTAGTTCCAGTTTTTCCACCACTTCTTACAGCAGAGTAAATATGGTCAAAGTGTTTGAATAGTTTACTCCTTCCCAGAAGGATGAAGTGGTGCAGTCTGAGTCCTGTATTTAATTAGATAAAGACCAAGATTTTGCAAAATAATTAATTTAAAGGAAACTACCCAAATATCCTCATACTTCTACACTTGTATTCAGAACTCTCCTAGTTTCCAAAATACACCAGCAGAGATGCTATTTAGTTAAGAGATAATATGTCTGTTGGAGATACAAAGTTTAATCCAGGGATGTGATCTTGTCATCTGTCTGTATTGAGAAATTTCTTTCTGGGGAACCTGCACACTGGGATGCAATTCTCTGTGTGCAAAACACAAGCAATCTTTCTCATAGGAAAGAAATATCCCATCCAAATTCTTTGTACAATGTGTAAGGAAGAAAAAGGACAAGTGAATATTCCCGGAGAGTGGACTGGATATGTGAGAAAATGAGCGATAAAGACAGCTGGATTACTCCTTGAATCCTTTTAACTTGCCGCTGTCTGACACCTATTGCATTTACTGCATGCATCTGCCTTTTACAAAACACGTGCTTCCTTCACTTGTCTGAAACCCCTATATCTTCAGTGTTAAGGATGTGTGAAGATGAGAATGTCCTTCATTGTGCTACATCTGTGTGAGGGAACAAGCTTCCTCTTGTCTTTAAATTATGCTGGGCACGAAGTAATGAAATCTATTTGTGTCATCTAAGGCTGGTAAATACCTTAGGCTTCTAAGTTTGATGAATATTTTGTCTACTTTCAAAATGTCATTTACAAGAGGGCTGTGTTTTCCCATGATGTCTAGAAGAGGATGTATCTGTGAAAAGCTTTGTGATGGCCCTTAATATTCCAGTAAATGCTGCAATTACACAAGCATGTTTCATTACAAGAAATTGGATTATATGGTGTATGGCATAGAGACTCATAGTAATAGAGCCTTTTGCTGAACTCTTGATTTGATACATGAGAAAGCAGCCCTAGCAAGTAGATCATCTGAAGTTAGACTGGTTGCTCAGCCTGTAAACAACATCAGCTGCATTGTGCCCAGCACATGGTCTGCAAGCAGCTGCACAGTTACTGCCTAAATCGTTGAGGCAGCTTGTGCCAAGGCCTTTTGGAGTCAACATAATAAGAACTTGACTAAGAGTAATGTATGGCTGATGTCAAGATGAAGGGCTCCAGTGCAGATAGGTGTCCCTCAGGTGACAACTCTTGTGCATGTGATGTGGTCTATTAACAACAGTGAAAGCAGCTTCCTAAAACATTTGAAAACCATATTTTCACAGTTGAAACTGCAGTTGAAACCATGCCTTGCTTCAAGTTCTCAGACACTGCCCTAGAATAGGCCTCAGTCTTCTTCAAGACTGGTGAAGGACTGAACTCACAGTCATTCTGACAGAAAGATAGAAATCTATTTTTTCTAATTTAAGACGCTGTCCCATTCATTGGAAACTATCTGCATTAAGGAGTGGGTCTTTTTAACTCTCCTAGGATGCTAAGGAAGCAGCTGTAGTAGTGGGAAGACAACTGTGTAGGTGAAGACTTAGAATAGCCATTCTTCAGTTAAGACAAGGGCAGCACTAGGACTGGTTCAGAGATCTGAAGCTGTGAATTATTAAATTGCTCTCCAAAAATTCCCAAGGTGGTCTCATGGACTGAAAACCCAGAAATAATGTAAGTGATAAACAAAAAAACCTACTGTTACATTCCCATGTTCACTGGAAAGCTTTCTGAGGATATCTATCTCTCTACGTCAATGTCAGGAAGAGCAACAGAATTGTAAAATGTAAGTATTATCTCAAGCCAGTGATCAGAATTCATCACCAAAAAAGATGCTGGAATCTTCTGTAAATATAGTAGATATTACTTCTCTGAGAATTGTTTGCTCTTACTGCTCTTACAGCACTTAAAGGCAGAAATTCAGTGTCTTCTGAGAGGACAGAAAAGTAAAGGAAACTTTAGAAAAGGCTGAACCAGCTCTTTGGAGGCCAAGTGTGCCATCTTCACAATCTTATTGCCTGTGGATCCTATGGTTGTGATCCACGAAGATTATCTACACGAAGTTTTGCAAATGTTTCAAAATCCAGGACTTGATTCTTAGTAGGTGTGAACGTGGATTTAGAAGTGTTTTCCTGGGCTATGTTGTGAACACTGCTTGTATTCATCCTGAGGAAGAGTAAGGCCATGTGTGGAATAGCTAATCCTACTGTCATTATTGAACTGAAGCTTTATCTGAATATAGACTGTGTTCAGGCAAGTTGTGCCACACATGGCTGCTGTTTCATAAAGTCTGTATGAACTGCTGGGACAGAATGATTTGGAGAACCAGTGCAAATGAAAGTTTTAAAAAAAATCAGGAGAAATCTTCAGCTTCTCTTTTGGCTAAGCCATTTTGACTTGCAAAGAAGCTAAATGTTGTCTTGACTAGTGTTTTGTTGTGTGGGACTAGATCCGTGCTGTGTCAAAAAACAGGAATCTGACAGGTGCATCATAGATGCTGCCTGACAGAGAAATAGTGTGGTCAAATAGAAAAAATAAACCACTGAATTGCCTGGGTGTGTGAATGCTTTAGAGATGCCATCTAAGATCTTTTCTAAATGAGCTTAAAATCCAGGCTATTCAAGTTTTCATTGAAATGTCATGACTCCCTCTCTCCATTATTGCAGAGAGCTGAAAAAAATTGATGTGGGAAGATGCAGTAAGATAGATACCATTGCACAGCACACTGACGAATCTGAGAAATGGTGCTGCAAGGTGTTGCAGTGGATCCTCTTCATCAGCTATCCGGGCATGCATTCCAAAATTTGCTAAAGGTTGCTCATGCTTGCTGAGGCAACCTCATGTTTAGGTTTTATGTTTAAGGCCTTTGATTCACACCTGGTGGAGTGTATTTGATGTTACTCTGTATGCCTGCAAGGGTGAAGTACAGCTGCACACTATCCATGCTACTTGCTTTCCCTGAATGCTTTGCATTGTGTAGGAGTAGACCAACTTCACCTGAACAGTCAGTGATATTTTTCTCCTATCTGCCTTATCCTTGTGCTGATTCAGCCTAGCTAGACTTGACAAATATTTTTGAAATATGTCATGCACACCTGATGATTACACTTCTCAAGAGATAAATTGTTTGCTATATGGCATAATACGAGAGAATCTTGTTCTTTTGCACCACGTGCAAGCTTCTCGAACTTCTGTGTATACTTGTTACTCTGCAACACCAGCATACATGACTCTGACCTTTTCATTTCCTATATTGTCTTCTTTCCACAGAGGCTGTTCTGTGAGAAACTGTTCCTCTCCCCTTTTCCAGCAGTGACTGAGGAGACAGGTCACCAAACAAGATTCTAGCAACCAAATGATGTTGGTTTCTTTTTCCATCTCGCAGCTTCTTTTTCCCAAGACCCTTCAGCTGACATTTCTTCCTTTTTTTTTTGTTGTTTTTTTTTTGGCATGACACATCAGAGGCCAAACCAGGAGTGAAAATTTGGTTTAAAAATGGCCTATATAGCAGATTTCTAAAGGCAAATTTTTTGTTTCTTTCAAACCACAGTTAATTTTTTCAAAAGGGTAGTCTGTGCAGCACACTCTTCCCAGAGGACAGTAGAGGTGGAAGATGGCTGGGGCATCGTTCCTGGCTTTTTTCCAGAAAGTACTTTGCTTCATTTGGCTGCTTTCTTGAGAGCTCAATAAATCCAGTATGCAGAGACTGAAATCATGAAGGTAATATTATTTAACCAATAAACATCATCCTCTGTTCCAGAGAGCTTGCTTCTTCTCCCTTTTGCTTCCAAGCAGCAATGCTGGTACTTGTTTACTTTTATTCCCATCAGTTAACCTCCACTTTTTCACTAGCATCTTGCTTTTCTGTTTTGCCACTCTTGTCATTCCTTCTGCTTGCTCACTTTAATTTTCAGCATGGTATTTTCAGCATGGTATGACAGTTTCTCTTTTTATTCACAGTCTCTTCAGCGGCAGAAATGGTGGCATCCTGTGAAGCAGTTCAGACAAAGGCGTTACCACAGCTCAACTTCAGTTCCAGCAGAATGGAGCACTTCCCTAGTCTTTCCAGCCCTCCACCCCTCCGCAGGGCCACGCTGCCTCTCAGTCTGTCCTTCAGCTCCCACAGTCACATTGTTCCTTTGACGCTGGACTCTCCCAGCAGTGAATGCAGCTTGTCCAGTCATGAAAATGGCTCCATAGAGGCCTTCACTTACAGCATCCAGAATCAAGGGTAGGAATGGATGAGATTGTCTTTGAAAGAGATTAAAAAAGTGAACCCTGAGAGAAGCCTTGGGAGGGTGAAGGTGAAATATGGGACAAGGAAATAGGTGGGAGCATAAGTGAGAAGTTAGACATGGGAGTGAGAATGTAATTTAAATAGAGTATGAAAAAAGGTATAATGTGCAGGACACCTGCTGTCAGAAAAGTGACACCTGCTGTCAGAAAAGTGATACCTTTATTCAGAGTGCTTTCAGAATTGCATGTCTGTCAACTGATCTTTGAGAGAGGATGTTTTAAGCATTGAGGTGTGCTTTGGAGAGCGAGAAGAACTGAAGGAAAGGTTATCCCCACTAACACACATTGTTAAAGAATACTGCTATGTAAGCACCTATCTCAAGTGGTTTCTGTTGCTCTTGTCCTGTGCTTGGCATTTGGAAGAAAGAGTTGGAGTCAGATCAGGGTTGGAGCAGCTGTCAAGGGGAAAATATACAATTGTTTATTGCTACATGTTGCTGTAGCTGTTGACTTGACTTTAGTATCTGAATTGCTTTTCTCTTTGCTTTCTGCAGTCCAAGTTCACCAGTTTCTTGCAATTACCTTGAACAGCTGGAGCCAGCAGGCAACCTAGAGACCACGCACTGTCAGTGCAGCAGCCAGGGTGGAATTTACCAGCTGCCTCAACATCCCCAGCAGCACCAGCAATCCCAGTTCCACCATATGCCAGGTCACTTAGCCAGCAATGTACTCTCCAGCATCTGCATCGCTTCTGCAATGCCCACAGAGTCCCATACAGGTTTCCTCACCTTACCTGGTAACAGTGAAGCCATAACCTGTGGAGCAGCGGGAGCCACACAAGGCTACGTACAAAACCACATGGCAGGACAGCTCTTAGTGCAGCAGTCAACTGGAATCTCTGGTAAATTTCTGAAATCTTTTGGCATCCTGCTCCTCTGGAGTAACTAATTGATACCCTGAAGCATTCAGGATGATCAGTGGCTTTACTGATGAGTGACAGATGAAATGTGCATATACATGCACAAATATATATCTGCTGCCCATCTTTTTTTATTTCCTTGTATGCTTTTTTAAAAGTGTTGAGAGACACATTAATCTGAATCAAGAGTTACTATGTAGGCTGCATGTCAGAGAAAGTGTTACCATATGTCAGGTAGCACAATGGCTTTGTCCAGAGCGGAGAGCTAACTTTCTTTCTCGGGAGCGTACTGTTGTGCAAACTAACATGCCTTTGGTGTATATGGGTGGGGGTCAAGGGTGCAAAGTGAAAAAAGTGTCACAGCAAATGGAATAGTTGGAGATAGCAAAAAAAACCAGGCTTATAACTGCTGGGCTTCTGCAAAAATCATTTTGAAAGCATGTTATGTATTTTAAGGTAGTGCAAAAGAAGAGAGTTAGAGATGGACCAACAGAGTAAGGATATAGCTGCTTGCTTTTTCTTCCTCTGACAGGAATTTGCAACACCACTAAGACTAAAGCACTTCACTGTAATTTTCTAAAACGTTACTAACTAAAAATGGCTTTATTGGTCTCCTTTTGTGTCAAGGATTTGTATTTTGAAATTGTTCGAGCCCAAGTACAGCCAAAAGATAAGCTACTGCAGTTTATTACTTTGGACTGTCAGGTTTACCACAGAAGTGAATAAAGAGTTTTCAGGCCACAGATGTTGCTCCTGTTTTTGTACCATTTTTGTGGACCTTGTCAGGACGAGAAGCCTGACTCACAGGTTGATGGGTGCAAGCTGGCTCCTGTTCACACTGTTGATGGCTAACATTCTCCAGAACAGGCTGGCATCTCCCGTGCTATCTAACGTGCTTGGCCTGGTTCTCCTCTCTGCTTGTAAGGCATAGTTATTATTTTCTGTGGTTTTTCAGTTTGAAGTGCCAGAAGTAATGAGAGGGCTGTGTCCCAGCATGCCAGATTAATGTTCTTATAGCGTGATGCCAGAAGCGTGTGTTGCATGCCTTGGGGTATGTCATGCAAGCATAAAAGTATGTGTAAAGGTGCAAGCCTTGTTAGGACTGATAAAGTTGGAGGGTTGTTGAAGGAACAGAGGCAGAGTTGATGTTCTCCTATTCCATACTTCTGTCTGGAGCACAATCAGCTGTGCATGGCTCTTCTGTTCAAGGAAGGGTTGCTATGACTGTTAATGCAGTGTGGACAACCAAGGCCTGGGGTTCCAGAAGTGCAATGGGGAAGGAACAAATCTGTCTGTATAGACACGCTCATAATACTTACTTCAGCATGTAAGCAAGTGGACAGATAGTTGAATTAAAGATACTAA